>NC_089820.1:15598064-15899314 GCF_029633855.1 Hoplias malabaricus | reverse complement strand
AGTGAAGATGTCCACAGGAACCATTATATTTTCATCATATTTTAAAATGGCTGTCCTTTACAATGTTTTTTCTGGTTATATATAGAATATATTATATTATAATATATATATTTTTTCTGTTGATTTGGGGGAAAATGTCAATACACAAAATTAATATTTGTTTGTTGTGTTCTCTGTTAACCTTCCAGGCTTTGTGGACTCGTACATCTAAAAACAGAAACAAATTAGAGCAAACTGAGCAAAAAAAGAAGCACTTTCATATTAGCCATATTTAATTTCTCAGTGAGGTCCTTATGTAAAGCATGCCACTGCCACCACATGCACTTTGCCCTTTCAAAAGGACATGGAGACCTGTGACTAAGACTGTAACAATCATTGTTATTCATATTCATTTGTACAGTGGAACAATAAGCTGCCAAGCATCCACTGTGTGTTGGTGGAGATGTTGAGTGGAATGACTGGTTATGCTGCCTGTGGCACAGAGGGCCAAATTAATATTGCATAAAATCATCAAGAAGATTAGTGCCTTGGGTTCACCTCAATCAATAATGCATTTCTATACACAGTTTCTTGGCTGTAATGCTATTAGCAAACATCTTTCCATAATGTTAGATGTAATGCAAATTCTACAGTACATTAAACAAGGACACCACAGCATTAACATTAAAGGCTCCTGCTCAGAAATGCTGGTGGCACAGTGCATTTGGTGCCACATCTACCAACAGCTGTGGCATGAGTTTGGGGCTGTGGGAAATGACTTCAAGAAAAAATTCTATCATGCTATACCAATACTGTAAAAAAAATCTGTAAAAAAACAGTAACTTAGTGGCAGAGAGTATATATATATATATATACTATTATACTGTATTATACTGTACTGCATTCACAGTGACTATACTATAGCTAAAGAACTAATTGTTGCAAACATTGTTATACCATTTTATATTCACATATTGTATAGGTTTTATTGCTAAAGATTATAGAATGTGTAAATGTGCAAAACCACACCAAACTAGAGCTGAAATCCCGTTTCAAATTCAGTTGACAATGCTGGTGTCAGCTACCTTAATGCCATCAGTGCACTTATATCAGGGACCAGTACCCAACTTCTGGGGACTTCACTCCTACTCACATGTTCACACAACTATTAAAATGAAACTATGGCAGATCTTTTATCTTATGTGACATATATTATCATATAACATATGATTAAAAACCTAAAATGGGCAAACTGCACTAATAAGAATTAATAAGCATTAATAAGTATGGATTATAAGTATGGATCTGTGTTTATTTGTCTGTGTGTTGTAGCTGAGGGGCTGCAGTGTTATGCCTGTAACATCGTCCAGGGTCAGAGGTATGTGGACGTAGGCTGCTCCAGCCCTGAGGTCATCACCTGCTCCCATTCTCACAAGGGCTTCAAGCAGCGCTTCTGCATCAGAACTGAGAGCAGTGAGTACATGCAGCTGGCCACAGGGCCTAATTCAATACACAGCCATAGAGATTTACCATTGTTGATGTTCATTATGGCACTGACAGAATGGTGCTATGCAGTACCTTCTGGACAAAATACAGAAGTCCAATACTGTCCATGGTGCTGAAGTCACTTTGACTTCCATCTTTCAGTCACAGCAGGTGCAGAACCCAGAGCACTATTACACGTGTAATACTTATAATAGTTGTTGTAGTCATTGTTTGATATTTAACTTTAACTGTAGCGCATTTCAAAGTGGAATTTCCACCTGTTACTCCACTACAGTTGTAGGAGAGGTTGTTTCATATGGTACTGGTAACTGTTTTTTTGGCATGTGATAATCATCTTTTACAGAATTTTAAACAGTTGTATAAAGAACCACATTA
Source organism: Hoplias malabaricus (assembly GCF_029633855.1). Classification (NCBI taxonomy): domain Eukaryota; kingdom Metazoa; phylum Chordata; class Actinopteri; order Characiformes; family Erythrinidae; genus Hoplias; species Hoplias malabaricus. The sequence goes on along the minus strand of NC_089820.1, from coordinate 15,897,454 downwards.
GCTTTTTCAAAACAAAGAATATATTTATTTCCAAGATCTTTTTTATTTCCTGACTTTTTTTTTAGGTTTTTGACAGGGTGGAAGCATTGATTTAATTTAATTTAGTGGCCTAATGTCACACCTTGGCCCTGTCCTGTTTGTTGTTCCCACCATGTGCTTAATTTGCCCTAGTCCTGCCCTAGCTCCTCCCCCTCGTTTTCTATTCCAGGTGACCCTTGTCAGTGTCGTCTATTTAGGCTCCCTTGTGTTACTTCCTGTTTGTTGGACATTCCACGTTTGCTTGTCTGTTTCTCGCTTTGTTCCACTTTTGGTTGTCTCGTCTGTTCCATGATTTCCTTCTCTTCCCTTTGTCTGTCAGTACCAGTTGTCTGTTTAATTCTGTGTTCATGTTTCGTCTATTTAGCTTTGTGTCCAAGTTTAATCTGTTTAGCTCTCCATGTCCAGGTTTAGTCTGGTTAACTCTGTGTTCAAGTCTAGTCTGTTTAACTCCTTTGTCTAAGTCTAAGTTTAGCTCCCTGTATATTGTCTCTTTGTCCATATCTATCTGTTTTGTTGTGTCTTGTTGGTCAAATAAAATTTGTGTTATAGCGTTTGCGTCCACCTCTCTCAGTCCGCCCCCAGTCCTTACACCTAATTATAACTCCTATAGTGACTGAGCAAAAAAATAATAATAATAATCCAAGGTCCACAGCAAGCTTTTGGATTTTAGCAATACAAATTTTAGTTGTTACAGAGCACTGATTTAAACTGCTGCTCTAGTGTGCTATTGTGTTGCAAGTCTTTTGCAACTGTTTTAAAAACAGCATCAGTTGCGACTGGTCAGTCTGATGATACCAGAGCCAACAAGTGAAATCGGTGCATCATTTAGATGGTGCAAAGAAACACATACATATTATCGCCTTTATTTCACCAGATTATTTGTAAAAGAAACAGCACAGAGAATAAATTAAAGTGCTTTTGGATAACTGCCACATTTGACAGAACAGCAGTTGGCTGAGCACAGAATCCCTAAGTGACTCTTTAATTCTCTCTCCAGCCCTGTCTCAGTGAAAGTGTCACAACATTGGCAGCATGAGACGCATTAGCAAGGGATGATCACTCCTCAGAATGGAGAGTGTGAACTTCCAGTCTCTCTGCAGATCACCGTTTTCTTAGCCCCCCTTATTAACCTGCATTAACCTCCATATCCACACTCTAAAGCCCTTATTTATCGTGCACAGCAACACCTCGAAAAGCATGATAATCTCGACTGTGAGCGCAATATCAGTTTGACCATTCCCTTATCCAGCATACTGGACTGCTGACACCACTGGCACACCTCTGTAGTAATTGTGAGATTATTTAAAACAGATATTGGCTATTATCAAACTGGGTATCACGTAATCTGAACCCACCCTTTGCATGTTTACAGCTTCTATTAATGTTCAGAGATGAGCTCTCAAATTTTCTAACTTCTCACAAACCCAGAAATTCCAAAAACATTCAGTTTGAGCTCTAACTTGAAATACCAAATACTTGGTTTGATAGGCAGGATTTTATCTTTTTTGGTTTGTTGACAGCTCCAGGTGCTTTTAGATACAACGTGTTGAGTTTTCTTCTCAAAAGGGATTAAGAAATGCATAATTTACAACAAATAAACAAATGAGGGACAGTCCTATATTCAGACTTTGAACCAGAGAAGAACAGTAGCACTGATCATAGATTCTCCATATTAGTAAATCTGACTTTAAGTATACAGAGAAAAAGTAGGAGCAGAGCAAGTTCTGAACATATGGCACATTCTCACATTTTAATGCTGAGCACTATCTAATTAATTTTGTCTTTCCATAGAGCAGGACAAAAATAGTCCCCTTGAACATATACATAGCAACCATTTTCATGTTTTTCAACACCATGAAACTGAAAGGACTGACATAAAGAGGGCGACCTGAGTGTAGGTGACATCCACTCAGAGCAGCTCTGAGGCAGCAAGGCTGAGAAAAAGTGACTGGACCCCTATGGTGTTTTAGGAAAACCCTCTTGGAGAGGGATTGCACTCTCCTAGGCTGGATCAGTAGCCAGCCATAATCCCACATTTGGAGCAGCTCATCCACTTTCACATAAGACTGTGCTCTGTCACAATCTCAGCCAACTCTGCTTCTGTAGCACTGGACAGGGTCACAGTGCCTAAATGCCGGACACATGACTATGACTTGAGCCAGTAGCCTATTCAGACGAGCAAAGTCCTCCATCTGTTCACGTCTATTGCATTTAAATGCATGAACTCCAGCAGGTCTAATGCTCTATGACATCACACATCACAAGATAATGTACAGAAACAGAAATATTTGTATAAAATAATTCATGTTAAAATTATTTCATATGTATATGGTTATTATATGTAAAAAACATACCCACTGGTCTAATATCCAATTGAAATAATTAGATCATTCAGATCTAGCATCCTGTGGTATGAGTGGGTTCTGTCTCCATCTCAGTTACTGTCTGTGAGTGTGGTTGTGGTTGAGTATGTGTGATACACTGTTTTGTACTTGTATCCTGCCCAGGGCATGTCCTCTTCTTGGGCCCAACAGCCATTTTCATTTGCATAGAAGAAAATACATTATTGAAGAAAAGTTCCCTTTAAAACTTATAAGATGATGTATATAATTTTAATCCGATCTTACATGAGTGCTTTAATTAAGTCCATGTCTGTGTTTGTGTTGTCCTCAGTTACACTGGGCATGGTGCTGACCAGTGGATGTGCCACATCTCGCCACTGCCACACAGAGGAGCTGCCAGGAGTGAGGATAAACTGCTGTGATTCAGACCTGTGCAACAGTGCCACCACGCGACACAAAGCAACATTACAGCTTTTCTTCTCCCTGCTGCTCACATTTACAGTGTCACTGTGGATACAGCTGTGAGGGAAATACAGCTCACTCAGACTCTTCAACACAAAGCAGCTCTCCAGTACTTATGGAGCACATCTGTTATATATTTATTAAAACCGATGGCAATCAGTTTTTTTTTTTGCCAAGTCCCAGCTTTTTCTTCATTATGGCAAAACACAACCTAGTCTACTGCCCTATCGATAGCATATGTTCATATTTAAGTATTTTCTCAAACACAACTTAAGTCAATTAAAAAAAAAAAGAAGAAGAAAAAAAGAAGCAGCAGCTTCAAAAACGACTTAATTACTGAGTAAGCTCTGGAAATACAGTGGAACTTTTTAAACCCATCCAGCAACTCTGAAGATGAACTGATGGATTTGCTTTTTTTTGGTCTAGAAATGCTAAAGTCAATGTTTTTACAAATCACATAGCAGTACTCCAATACACCACCAAAATATAATCAATTTAAACACACACACACACACACACACACACACACACACACACCACCACCACCAACAACAACAACTAAGTAGCTAAATGTGAATGTCTACAAAATTAAATCAAACTTGATGAAATTAAATTAAATTAGACTTAAATAGACATAAATAAACAATTCAAAAATACATATTTTCAATATATAATTCAACAATATAAATAAACAGTCAACTACATTCTTGGTTCCTGAAAATTTTGGAGGAACATTTTATAAAATACAGCAATGAAGTGAATTAGAGATTTTTTTATTCTCTTGATACTTTATTTAACTGTACAAAGAAAATACTGTATTTTGTAAAGATAAACATATTTTGAGTTTGATGTTTTCAGCACATTCAGAATAAGACTGAAACGTTTACAGAATATTCAATGTATATTACAGAATATACATCTCTTTTGCCATCTACTGTACACAATGGACAAATCAGAAAATATGAAAAATCATGCATCAGTTCTATACAAAATGGTAATCTAGTTCTCTGGGCCAGAGCTCGCTGAAGAAGATGTTTGAAACATACTATGGTCAGATGAGTCTACATTTCTCTGTGCTAAAGAAAAAATGTCCATCCAGACCTCATTCTGCATGTGCTATTACAGCACAGCTTCGTAGACGTAGATTACACATGCTTAACGTGCCAGACTGCAGTCCACATCAGGTGCATATATAATGCCTTATAAAGAAAAGAAGCAGACAGCAGTGACAGTGGAACGCTGAGCAGCCAGAACAGGCAAAAAGTTCTCTCATAATTTCCGGAAAAAAATAAATAATATTAAAAACTGTCATTTATAAAGATCGTAACACTGTAGCACAGAGGTAAATACACTCATGTCTGTTGCAGGCGTTGAATTCTAAATGTGTTTATATTTACAAAATAAAATCAAGTTCAAGGAAAACTTTGGAAATCTTTTTTTTCTGTTTTTTAGGTTCAGGAGTATTAACAAATAACAGAGATCCTTAAATTTTATAATGGGGCTAATGAAAGTACAAAGAAAGCCCATCACTACGTAATTAACTAGATGAATCTGTGTTAATTTAATTTACTACTCACCTCTTATTTACACATAAAGAGAAATTCCAACAGCATAAAAATATTCAGGGAACTTCAGCTTTTGAGCTAAAGCAAAGTCAGTCAGATTTATTTGATAGAAATGGAACATTTTGACTTTTACAGAATGCTTTTTTACAGTAGTGGCTATAGGTTGGTATAGAGTTGCAAATGAAATATATGCATTTTATTATTTAACCATAAATATGTTTGAACCTACATTGTAACTGTAAAATTCTGTTAAATAATTATAAGTTGGTGAGTTTTCTTTAGCTACTGTTTGGCCTAATTTTGCATGTATTTCTTCACTGTGAACTGTGAAAAATGTTGTTGGCCAAAAGAGTATCTCAAAACAATTGATAAACAATGTGCATATCAACTGTATTATTAAACATCTCAGAGAACATGACACAGCAATAATACAGGCATTAGTCTCCTCAGACATTCATTTCCTATCACCTAGGGTGACCAGACGTCCTCTTTTACCTGGACATGTCCTCTTTTTTTAGACTTAAATAAATGTCCGGTCGGAATTTCACAAACGTCCGGGATTTTGTTTTTCTAGAGCTTACATAGAACTTCGAGAAGCGTTTCGTTCACAAACTAGTCCCGCCCTCCCCTACTCCGTTTGGTTCGCTTGAGTAAGAAGGGGGCGTGGTGGAGTAGCCTAAAATCTTCTGATTGGACGGTCTGACTGTAGATCTACCGTTATTGGTCGATAACCTTCTCTGTAAATATTTAATTGGTCAGTCTGCACGTCAGTAGTCCTTGTTTACCTCAGAGGCAAAGCTCATGTACCTACCCTCATCTCGGATGAATTAAAAAAGAAAATCCCATGTTTTCCCATGTGTAGCAAATAAAGGTGTAAAGGACCTAAAAGCACACATAGGTTCAGCTAAGCAAACAACGGCAGAGAGGGGCGAGAGTTCATCACCCCCCACCCCCACCGAAACGTGTGTCCTCTTTTACACTATTTCAGACCTGGTCACCCTACTATCACCACTGCTATTAAATTCAACATAGATCACTGACAAATCTCTTTAATATTTTAATAATTTTATTGTGCTGAACTAAAAGGTCAGTAGAATTCAAAATTTTAAATCCTCAGAAAACCTAATCTGTTTATAGATGCAAATCATCCCATGAAACTTGTAGCTTGTTGCTAACTCATTCACATTTAGGAAATGTTTCACAAGAGGCAATATTCAATGCAGCACATCAGTGACACCATGTGTCCTTTTTTGTTTTGTATACATAAGGTCACACTATAGAGGGCATATATTGGTTGTTCATGCTAATTTTGTATAAATTATAACAATAAAATATAACCGTCAACTTTAGCATTTTAAATACTAACATTTTACGCTTTGTTTCCTTGGACATGGACTAATAAATAGCTAATGGTGTAAAAACTTCGAAACTGTCTACAAAATACAAAACATGCTGCATCATAATTCAGATGCTTTTTCCCTCACTGTTCAAGAACAATAAAAATGGTTTATCCATCTGTGTTGTTAAACAGTGCCACAGTGTGTAAAGTTAACAAAACCTTAGTCCTGTGATGAAGTCTATAGAATTATTCTCTTGCCATCACTATTTTAAATTATGCAACTGAGTTTTTCCATTTTGCCATGAAATTTGATATTTTTGTTTAATTTGATCTAACAGCACTTGTATTCCATATGTTGAGTGTATCATTAAGGTTGTAAAAGGTACTACATTTTAATTTAATTTAATTTAATTTAATTTAAATGCTGCATAAGACATTTCAAATTCAGTTAATTAAATTCAGATTCAAACTTATTAAATTTGTTCAGGGTACTTTAAAAGTCCATCCATTCATTCATTTTCTGTAAGCGCTTATCCAGTTCAGGGTCACGGTGGGTCCAGAGCCTACCTGGAATCATTGGGCGTAAGGCAGGAATACACCCTGGAGGGGGCGCCAGTCCTTCACAGGGCAACACACACACACACTCACACCTACGGACACTTTTGACTACCAACGTGTGTTTTTGGACTGTGGGAGGAAACCCACGCGGACACGGGGAGAACACACCAACTCCTCACAGACAGTCACCCGGAGCGGGAATCGAACCCACAACCTCCAGGCCCCTGGAGCTGTGTGATGCGACACTACCTGCTGCGCAGAAATTTATATCTTATCATTCAACATGCCTATTAAAAAAGTAAAGAAGCTTGAATGCAAATATGAGGCTAGAATATTTAAAGAAAAATCTGGTAAATATCAACATTTCTTGAGTAATATGTTTGTTTGTATGTAGGTAGGTAGGTATGTGTCCTTCAGTTAGCTTTGCCTAATTGGGCTTCACCTAATCCTTTCAATCTTTTTATGCATAATTTATTATCCTATTTACACTGGATAACTGTTCATGATAAAGACTTGTGGCTTTTGGGGTATTTAAAATATTAATATTTGATACATTTTTTAGGAAAGTATTGTAAAATGTATAAATGTTGTGTTACGTTTTTGTTAAATTGTCTCACCCATAGTCTGCCTCTGTAGAAAGCAGACAGAAGGTGGCAGCATTTCTATGTCTGTGGAGCAGATGTCACTGCAGTTCTGGGTGGTTGGTTTGTTTATGTTCAAAAGCTCTGCATCTTTTAGAATGAAACGGTATTTTTTAGGGGGGAAAACGACTCTTGTTTGTACGTGGCTGAAGTTTAACTTGTCTTTAAATTTACTTACTGTTTGAGGTACCACAGAAACTCATTTGTAACTCAAGTTGTTTAGTTTTGTAATACTTTTGGTCTGTTCACTTTAATGCAGTTAGCCCTCTCCCGAATTTGGAGATATTTCCACCATAATTAATGTGAAACAGGAAAAAAGAAATCAGTATTACCCACCTGTGGAGCAGGAATAGAGCAATAGTCTCACCTCAGTTCATGCTTTCAATGTTTTTTTTTCTGTTTCTCTGTTGTCTAAAGAGCTCCAGATGCCTTTTTACTGACATGTTTTTAGCCATTTACTGACAACCAAGGTTTGTAAACACACCAATTTCAAGCACGCAAAGAGACGGGTATTACACAAAGCCAGCTAACCTAAGCCCAAAGTTGAGGACCTCAGCCCTGTTCCCATTAAACAGGCTTATCTTTGGGCTTAAGTTAGCTGGCTAACTGAGAAATCCTTCTCTGTGGAATAGCCCTCTGAGAGCTAGCAAATGGTGAGGAAACATCTTCTGAATGTTTTTGTGTTAATTACAGTCATGAACGTTGCTATTAAGTGTCTTGCACAAATGTTCGAATTCTGTTTAATTAATGTTCATTCATTTTTACTCGAGTTGTTTAGTTTTGTAACATCAGAATTTCATAAAAAGTGTTTTTTTTTTATTAAAATAGTGAATGTCATCTTTAAGGCCCTGTCTAAAAACAGGAACCCCCACCCCCACAACGTCTCTCATCTTCATGACAAGAGGCCTGTTCGTTCTTTAAGCTCTCCTCATGATTCATGCAGAAATGAGGCGAGAGAAAGCGCTGAGACAGCAATCTGACAAGGTAGCGAGATGCTGTGTGAAATATGAAGGCTAACTTGCATTTTTGGCACAGTATCAAAGCAGAAACAGAGCTAACATGAAGCAGCATGTCTATGGAGAAATTCTTCATTAATAATGTATGATATTTTCTCTGAAACAAACTGCTATAACAATAAAGAATTATAAATGATTTTGTAGGAAGTGTAAATGCCCATGTAAAAAGGCATAAAGCAGTTAGACCTGCTACAATCTTCCCACTAACATAAAGATAGCTGATGTACAAAATACGCAGATGCTTTACTTGAGTCTTCTAATTATATATTTACTATAGGTTTAGCTGAATATCCAAAATAACAAAGTGAGACACAAATCTACATTTACTCCCTTTTGCCCTCTAGTAAATATAATTATTTAAATATCCTGGGATCTGTGACAGTTAATAAGTAAACAATAAATAAATCTATACCAGGTGTGTTTGCAGCTTGGTTTGCATTTGACCTAAGGAGTGACTGATATATTCAGGAACTTTGTAAAGGAAATGTGTTTTTCCATTCTATGGCTCCTACGTTGCCCCTAGTAGTAGTATTCACTGTTTTTGTGTGCATTTAGATATGAGACATTGCATGGAGGTACCAGATTAGGGTACACACTGAGCTGAGGCCAGCCTTTTAGCTCACACACGAGGATAGTGAAGTCGCAATACATGGAAGATAGTTGCCTAACATGGTGGGAGATAATCAGCTCCCCAGGGTGGACACACACACACACACACAAACAAAAGAGACAGGAGCTGTCAAAATGCATCAGTCTTTGAACATGTATCAAGACACATCTCTTTTCTATTTTCACTCTTGCCTTTTTTCAAAGCCCTCTTAAAAATTTCAGTGCTGATCTTTCCTTTACTGGCTGTTGATGCTCATAGGTTCTGTCGCTTTTGTTATCTCAATTTCAAGGTTACAGGCGCTTTGAAATGATAATGTAATAGATGGTAAGCAACATGCATCTTCTGTAAACTGAATGTTAAATGACAAAATAGGCTGATGATAACATCTGTAAGTCTTGTCCTTTCAAAATATATGGGAGCTATTAGCATTGATGGTTGATTTGGTGTGCATTATTTAGCAGCTGTGAAAATAAGATATATTACAGAGATATTCTGATGCAGACTGGCTTGGTGATTAAGCAGATTTACATTTTTAGAATGTCCTATGGCTTTCATGTTATGACTAAATCTGAATTAACACCACATACAATTCACACTAATATGAAGGAGATTTTGGAAGCAGATAATGAGGCCTTTTTGTACATGGCCATATAAGGAACTCTGTGTCTAAGGCATTTTCTCAGGGTCTAACTCATTTAGGGAAAATACTATTACAGTCTGTGTTGAATGCATGCAAAGTTTTAAATCTGATATGTTTTGCCTTACAAATATTTTCCCTTGAATGTTACTTTATTCTGTGAATTACGAATATAAAATCATGACACATTCATAAAATTTGCATGCTCTGTCCACAAATTCTGTTATTCTTAGGAATTCATTCAAGGTTGGACAAGATTTACAGAACACTGACAAAAATGAGAAACTGTTTTGTCAAAACACATGAATTTTTAAGTTAGAATTTCTTTACGTTCTTTAAACAGGCCAGGGCTTTCAGTTACAAGTTCTAGACAACTGCACTGCTGTTTTAGCTAGTCCAAACTAGAAATAATGGAAATGCCAACATGAGATGTATCGAGTGAAATATTCCATAGGGCTCACGTTGACTTGATTACACAGAAAAAAAGCCTATAGCCTATAGTATAACACTGTGACCTCCCACATGAATGCAAAACCAATGTTGTTTGAAAAAAACTCTCAGAATATGTGTTGATAAATAACAGATTTTTAAGATGGTCAACCTTTATTAATCCTGCTATAAAAATGCGAGGAGGCTTACTGACTCGGTTGCTTCATTAACCTGATGGATAGCACTGCCACCACAAGACACAATTCATTTTTTAAAAACGCTTATGTTCCTTTCAGAATCTGATCGTTGACTACCACTAGGGCGTACCACACGGCTGAGCTGCATGATTCATTGACTGAATGCAAAATGCTACAGTTAATGTTGCATTTCAGAGAGAATGTTAAGGCAAGGATCAGACAGAAATCAGGCATCCATTCTGTTTCGTAATCCTGATCTCTGTATTAGGTTACTCAGTTGAGTCACTGAGATCTGTACAATGCACCAGGCCCCTCTCCTGCATTCCATGAAGCCATTATACATGACTGCAGCAACCACAGTGACTGAGCTCTACAGCAGTGAGCCACATACAGAAAATGCAGGTCTGTAATGCATTCAGTAACTGAAGAATTTTTATAAATAATCATTAAAAAAGCATCGTGACAGGCCTCTCTACTCAATTTAATGATTGTTATTATAAAATAGGTTACCCCTGCATAATACATTCAGGAAATACATGAGATTAAAAGTTACATACTGAGGTAATAGAAGAAGCACAATGAAATCTCTTATCAACATAAAGTCTGGGAGTAGAAGGTTAGTTATTTAATCCTTAGAAAACCCATTATTTTAGACAAAAACTGTAAAGTAAGCTGAAAACATGGTCCCACTCTTGTTTATTTGAAAATGACAATTTGAGAGCTCTGGACCAAAATCCCTACTTGTCATACCAAACCACATCCTCCATTCCATCTCTGAAATATACATTTAAACCACAGGCAAAACTGTCAGTTAGGGCTACCACCACATTACTCTGAGTACATTTTATTTTAAATAAAGGTGCTAAAATAGGTTCTTTGAAGTGGTGTTAGAGAAGAACCATTACTGGTATTCTAAACACTATCTCTGTTAATTTAATGCAAGTACAAAACCTGAATCTATGTAATCTAGTGGTTAAGACATTGTGAATTACATTTCAGACTTGGCTGTTGGCTGATAATTTTCTTTCCTGCAGGAAGCTTTGCAGACATTGGTAAAATAGTGCAATTTGTTTTGCTGGCATCTGTCTTATGTATGAGTGTAACCAAATCCCAAAGCAACCCCATTTAAGACCATAACCAGACAGCATGGAAGAAATGTATGTGCAAAAAGGCAACATAATTCCATCTAATTTTGTGTTGGAGAGATGTTTCTGTTTAGTGTAAAAATGAAATAGACACTTGGCTCAAACTCAAAATAATTTTGTGTGTAAAAGGAAAAGAAGAAGCAAAAAAGATTTGTCCTGTGCTTCTTCATCTTTTCCTTGAATGGTTCTTTAGGGGCAGACGATCACCATCTACCTAGCTGCAGACCTTTTACTGGATCACAGAAAATTTGCCATGAGGAAATGAGATTACGAATACGTGAGTGTGTGATAGACTGGCACAATATCCGGGGTGTGGTCCTGCTTTGTACCCAATGATTCTGGGTAGGTTCTGGGCACACCCGTTTTTTATCACTCGTTAATATATTGATTTAAAATATACTTTTAAAATGATGGCTATGTGCTATAATTCTTGCTGCTTAAATGTGCTATTTCAGTAACAAATTACTTCAGAAATAGAAGTAAAATGTGTTCTGATTTAATGTGCTTCCATTTCCAGCAACCTGTCTGTGGTCTCTCATCACCCTTCATTGGGACAATTTTGTTACCATCAAACAGATCCAGGCAATGTTTCATAAGCAGTTACAATCTATTATGATTATACACACCCAATTTTAATTTAAATAGCGTTTAAAGAACCATCCACTGAAATGTTCTTCAGGCCCAAAGTGATTCACTATTCTGTTCTGAACTTCTGAATTTTCATTATGTTCCAATGTGAGTTCTAACTGAATAAGCCACACTGTAACAGACCAATATCTGTTAAACTTCTGTAATGACTTCATCCTGACCAGGGTTGCAGTGGGTCCAGAGCTTACCTGGAAGGAAAGGAGGGACCCAGCACAGAGCAACAGGAGATAAACCCAAACCTTACCTAGTGTTCTTTAACATTTTTGATTTAACCTGTGGTTTTTATTCACGTCTTTAACTGAAACACCTTTTAAGACCCATTCTTAGAAATATTAGTGGTTCCCTACTCCTTTTTGGCTTTCTGTGGACCAGTGCAGATTTTAGAAGTGGTTACGTTATTTATTCATGTAATCTTAGTAGCAAAAGATAAGAGAGTATTTTATATGGCAGAAATTTGTACAATATAGAGAAAGCTTAGCTTGCACCGTTGAAGTCTTGCAGTGCGCCCGCATCCGTGCCTGTTAACATTCTGAGATTTGACCTGTGCTTTTCCCTCACACGTCTTTATCTGAAACTTCACAGGACTACTTAAGCTGAGAGGCCACTTTGACAAACCTTAAATACATGAATGATAAGGCCATTAACTCACTGTTCCATAACTCTTTCATGTGAACATTTAAAGCCAGAACAGCGCAGGACTTTTATAATCCAGCACATTGGTCATGGGGATGATGTATGGACTAAGATTAGCAAGGCTAGGCTTTTAGCCTTCTCCTGCATAACTCAAACTCATCACTGGCTGTTTGTCTTCTGCTTTGGATTAAGTCCCAATTGGATCTGGGGCTGTTAATGCAGGAAGTTATTAGGGGAGGAAGTATATGGGTTTGTAGCTAATGTCTGGTTTGTGTTGAGTACATGTTTCTTTCACAAACAGAGAAAGAGCGGCTGTGTGATTCTACAAGTGATGCAAGAAAGATGGCATTTGGTTGTGTTGTATGCAAGCCTGTTGACCAGAGGCATGGCAACATCCCTTCAGAAGAACCAGGAGTGAGTCATATTTCTCTTTAGGATGGAAAATAAAACTGCTTAAGAAAATCTGGCTTCACAAATATGACTACTTCTTACTCAGGACACTTGGGCAATTATTGAAGCACGCAAGAGTCAAATTAATCAGAAATAAAAATGCATGCATTGATTTACTTGATTGTGTTACTGATATGTGAGCATCATTCCTATGTAAATAAAATAATATTACTTCAACCATGTTATAAAAATATATTTTTTTGGTGTGCAGAAAATATAAGGTCTTTCAGTATCTTTACACAGTGTTTAGTTCTAACTTATCCCTTGTTCCTAGAGGCTTTACAGGATGTGGAAGTTCTTGAAAGTTTAAAAAGATCATCACTTATTTGATCTTAATGAATTCTTGATCTTAATGATCACTGTATAAATTATTGATGTCACTGAAGTCATTTTTATGGTTGGATTGTTTTCCATCCATTTGCAGAAAGCAGGCTGAGTATGGGGGTGGCATGGTAGTGCAGCACGTAGTGTCACACAGCTCCAGGGACCTGTAGGTTGTGGGTTCGATTCCTGCTCTGTGAGGAGTTGGTGTGTTCTACCCGTGTCCGGGTGGGTTTCCTCCGGGTGCTCCGGTTTCCACCCACAGTCCAAAAACACACGTTGGTAGGTGGATTGGCGACTCAAAAGTGTCCATAGGTGCGTGTGAGTGAATGTGTGTGTGTTGCCCTGTGGAGGACTGGCGCCCCCTCCAGGGTGTATTCCTGCCTTGTGCCCAATGATTCCAGGTAGGCTCTGGACCCACCGCGACCCTGAACTGCATAAGGGTTACAGATAATGAATGAAAGGCTGAGCATGGGCCTATACAAGATTGTTTATTGGTAGTAATTTATAGTGCAAAAATTGTTTAAACTTTTTTGTTGTTGTTTTTATAGAACAAATCTGTACTTTAAGCTGTTTTAATAGCACAAACATTTTTATAGCAAGACTTTTTTTGGTGTATATATGTATTTGTAATATATTAACCTTTGTTGTTCAAGAAAAAAGAAGCTCAGCTACATAGACCTCTGTATTATGGAGCTCCTTCAGACTTTAAACATATTTATGCTTCTTCATCTCATTTACAAAAATGGCCCTCTAAATAACCATCCACTGAAAATGTCTTTAAGGAACAAAAATGTCAGTCAGTTTCAGTGTTGGTTCTCTGAAAGTTAACTATGACCCAAGAATGAGGTAATTTGCCATTTGCGAGTTGACCATGCACATAGTTCCCTTTATACACCTACCCCCCCCCCCCACACACCCAAACCCACACACACACACAAACCCACACACACACACAAACCCACACACACACACACATATTTTCATATAAGTTCTTTCATTCTGTTCATGAATGACGATGGATGATTTCAGAATGCCATTCTCTTTGGTCCAGTCACTAGCAGAGGGACATGAGATCAGCTTTTCAGTGAATGAAAGAGAGGAAAAGATACAAATAAAGGACAGTGATGACACAATGTTTTGCTGAATGCCATAAAGTATTCATTGTTTAACAGAAAGTATTTCTTATAAACTGTGTTTAACATTAGGTTTAAGTTTAAAGTTAGATTTAAAATGTCATTCATTTATTCATTATCTATAACAGCTTATCCAGTTCAGGGTCGCAGTGGGTCCAGAGACTACCTGGAATCATTGGGAATACACCCTGGAGGGGGCACTAGTCCTTCACAGTGCAACACACACACACGGGACTCGAAACCACAACCTGCAGGTCCCTGGAGCTGTGTGACTGCGACACTACCTATTAGTCAGAGTTTGTCTATGTACCTAAAATATTCAAAGTACTGTTTAGTAGGGAAAAATAAGTGATGTTTATCACACACCAGTTATCTAAATATTTATGGTAGTGTTTGTTAAAGTTGTCTATTGTCATCATTTGAACAATAGGAAGGTCCAAAATAAGTGCTTGAGAAGCTTTGTTGCTTCATATCAATGTCTATGTTTACACATGGTTTTTAATATATGATATTGTGGGGCTTAGGAAAATGTAGAGCAACTAATAAACTAATAACTATAATAAGCTAAACTAATAACAAATGACAATAAATAAAATAAAAAAATAATAATGAAATATTTTTATTGTATTAATAAAAATAATAAAAATAACAAAATAAAAAAGATTATTCACAAGGTTATTAAAGTTTTGTGTGATTTAATGTTTGTAAATTGGTAAAGCAATGAATTTTAAAACATTCAGCGGAATATGGACATATACAACTCCTGCCTATTTTGTAGTATCAGTGTTCTTTGATTATTCATTATTCCATTCATTGTCTGTAATCACTTATCCAATTCAGTGTCGCATTGGGTCAAGAGCCTACCCTGAATCACTGGGTGCAAGGCAGAACTCCGACAGACAGTTTTTGAGTCACCAATCCACCTACCAATGTGTGTTTTTGGACCATGAGAAGAAACCGGGGCACCCAGGGAAACCCACATGGACACGGGGAGAACACACCAAACCCCTCACAGCAAGTCCTGGAGCAGGAATTGAACCCACCAACTACAGGTCCCTAGAGCTGTGTGATTGCAACATGTCCTGCAATATATATATACAGGGGTTGGACACTGAAACTGAAACACCTGTCATTTTAGTGTGGGAGGTTTCATGGCTAAATTGGACCATCCTGGTGGCCAATCTTCATTAATTGCACATTGCACCAGTAAGAGCAGAGTGTGAAGGTTCAGTTAGCAGAGGGTAAGAGCACAGTTGCTCAAAACATTGCAATGCACACAACATTATGGGTGACATACCAGAGTTCAAAAGAGAACAAATTGTTGGTGCACGTCTTGCTCGCGCATCTGTGACCAAGACAGCAAGTCTTTGTGATGTATCAAGAGCCACGGTATCCAGGGTAATATCAGCATACCACCAAGAAGGACAAAACACATTCAACAGGATTAACTGTGGACGCAAGAGGAAGCTGTCTGAAAGGGATGTTCGGGTGCTGACCCGGATTGTATCCAAAAAACATAAAACCACGGCTGCCCAAATCACGGCAGAATTAAATGTGCACCTCAACTTTCCTGTTTCCACCAGAACTGTCCGTCGGGAGCTCCGCAGGGTCAATATACACGGCCGGGCTGCTATAGCCAAACCTTTGGTCACTCATGCCAATGCCAAACGTCTGTTTCAATGGTGCAAGGAGCGCAAATCTTGGGCTTTGGACAATGTGAAACGTGTATTGTTCTCTGATGAGTCCACCTTTACTGTTTTCCCCACATTCAGGAGAGTTACGGTGTGAAGAAGCCCCAAAGAAGTGTACCACCCAGACTGTTGCATGCCCAAAGTGAAGCATGGGGGTGGATCAGTGATGGATTGGGCTGCCATATCATGGCATTCCCTTGGCCCAATACTTGTGCTAGATGGGCACATCACTGCCAAGGACTACCGAACCATTCTGGAGGACCATGTGCATCCAATGGTTCAAACATTGTATCCTGAAGGCGGTGCCGTGTATCAGGCCGACAATGCACCAATACACACAGCAAGACTGATGAAAGATTGGTTTGATGAACATGAAAGTGAAGTTGATCATCTCCCATGGCCTGCACAGTCACCAGATCTAAATATTATTGAGCCACTTTGGGGAGTTTTGGAGGAGTGAATCAGGAAACGTTTTCCTCCACCAGCATCATGTAGTGACCTGGCCACTATCCTGCAAGTAGAATGGCTTAAAATCCATCTGACCAATGTGCAGGACTTGTATATGTCATTCCCAAGACGAATTGACGCTGTATTGGTCGCAAAAGGTGGCCCTACGCTATACTAATAAATTATTGTGGTCTAAAACCAGGTGTTTCAGTTTCATTGTCCAACCCCTGTATGTATATATATATATATATATATATATATATATATATATATATATATAATTCTTGAGACTTCTTGGTGTGTCAGGTCAGAGTAACTGCAGAGGTGGAACTCGAACATCTTACTTCCTCTAGCAACAAAGTAGCAAGTCTCAGCTTCATCACTTTTCTACAAAAATTTCCAGTAACTAGACAGTCTGATTACTTTTGAATACGGTCACAAGCCAAGGTACTAACATTAGCATCAAACTAAAGTATGTACAGAATTTAAACAGGCTGTGAACCAATGTTGGGTATTTAAGGTAGCACCAAGGCAGCTGAGTTTAACAAACTCGTTCATACCATTATATATTTTGTGCTACTTTCCTTTGCAATAATAACTTAAGCAAAGACACAAACCCACATGAAACAACATGACTTTTAGAGTAGATAGATGTTCAGCTGTTGTTTAAAGGTAAGAGAAGTGGGCTTGTGGCCAGAAGGTCACAGCTTCAATCACCTGTACCAGCACAAATGTAGGGGTGGGGTCTAAAAACAAAACAGCACATTCTCGGTCCTCAGCATCCATGACAGAAATACCTTTGGACAAGGCAACTAAACTCCAACTGCTCCCTGGGTGCTGATACACATTGGGGAACTGTATAAAACTATGTGCTAATACTGTATAGCGATATTTGTGTGTGAAAGAGAAGAGGAGGGGTATGAACAAGAGCAGCATGTACTTTTTAGGTTGATGACTCATACAGCTGCATATCCAGTCCAATGACACATTGATTTAAAACCAAGCTAATACATTCTGGCTAAAAGCACTTACATGATCTGACAGCTTGCTGCTGCAATGACTGGAAAACTGTTGCTGATGTGTGGTATAGACCACAAATAATTCAATATATATATATACATTTTGTTGAACGCTCCCCAGTTATGTGCTCATTGGACTATAGCAATTCTCTAAAGTGTGATATTAGGTGTAGTAGTAGCTTGTCCAATGTTGATTTTCATGAGAGCCATTCTCTGTGAGTGACTTTTAACACCAATTATGAAAGCTGTCTCATAATTCATGGAATCTCTGTCATACAGTAAAAGTCAGAACATAATGCAATTGCGGTTTATGGTGAAATGTCATGCCAAAGTGCCACAGCTCATGAGTGAGTTGTCTTAGTATATCTGATGTGTGAATGGGAAGTGGAAGTGCTGCCTTCAGCAACATTTTCACCCACAGGCCACAAATGACATAGCAGCTCCAATGACATCTCTTCCACCTCCGTAGGGATGACTACTCATCTTATTTATAGGCTTTTCCTCCTGAGTTGCGGTGATGTCAAAATAGAATGTGACAAAATATGATTTTGCTCTGAGATTTTACTGCATTGTTTTTCACTTTTATATAAGTCACAATGTGCATTGGTTTATCTTGCGTAATTAAAGGGAAAGGACATTAGGTCAAAGGACATCTATGTTCTGGATTATGTGAGAGTAGGTTGTCCCCTGAACGTGCTGAGACTTCTAAATGCTATGGAACTATACACATCATGTCTGTATCTGCATTTACATCTAAAATTCTTTTTTAAACAACTACCTGAAGGTCACCTATCAATAAATATTTTAAAATTGATCTGAATCCCTAAAAAACAACATTCTCTGTTTTGTTTTTGTTTTGTTTTATTGTTACACTCTACATTAAGTTGAGCTGTTGAATCATGCTGAGGCTGGCTATGTAGGCTGCTTCTAAATTGTGACACAACTGTGAGTTTCTAGTAACTAAATGTCTTGGGTATAATTATTAATCTTAATAATAAAAATGTAAAAATATTTGGAAAACACAATGTAACTGCATATTTCAGTTGTGGCCCTTTAAAATTGCACTAAGCTTATACACTTGGTCTGGAATCTGACAGGAAAAGGTGGTTCTTTGACTCCAGTTGCACGCCAGTGTTATTTTGTTCCATTCTTCGGTGAAAAATAGTGACGTGTAACGCCTGGAGAATTGATGTGTTGAGAGAGTTATTAGAGGAAGAAGAAGGAGCACATTAGTGTGCTCTCAGTGTTCATATTCCTCCAGTTGAGAGAACCATTTTTCCTCCACTTCAGGGAATATAGGCTCTGAATCTCTGGTCTTGCATCTCTACTGAATTTCAGTTGCGTTGTAAGTAATCACGATCTTCAGGATGAAACAGCCCTATAACAAGGTCATATAGTTTTATTTGTATCACACATAATGGTAGCTTAATCTACCTTTGCAAAGACTGTCCTCTGGTCTTGTGCATCAGAGGAAATTACATGCAGAGGTATTTACCTAGACTGTAAGCATTTATATCTTCAGAAATCACTCTTAGTTTAAGTGCAAACGAACAAATTACCTATATAAAGTCATTTAATGGGATGGTATTGGCTTAATCCTTTCAAATCTTTCTATGGGGGAGCCCAGTACTCTTCAGTACACTGTATTGGTCATTACATTACTCTCAAGTATCAGGATTATATGAGGGTTATTCACAAAAAACTGTGGGTATATGTATATCAAAGATGCATATATTATAGCTCCAACCATTTCAAGGGGTAGCCATAGATTAGTCTAAATATTGTTATTCTTTCTGGTTGGATAGGATGGTACTCCCTCTTTCCTGTCGAGTGTTTTTTTAGCCAATGCAAGGGTCTGTTGGGTAAAATAACAGATTTTAAGATGTTAGCATACTGCTCCAGGCATGTTGAGCTGTCCAGTGATGTTTTGGTGTCTGGATTCACATGCCTTGGCTGAAGGAAGCACTAGTTCTAACCCTTCCATCTTGGTTCCATTGTGTGATGGAGAGCCCCAACTAACTTTAAGTGAACTGAAATTGGGAGGAAAAAGTCTTCTCAGATTCCAGTCAGGTTCCAACAAATTTAAATGAAGCAATGTTGTAAACACTGTTCTAGTTGATGAATGTGATGAATGCAGTGCGGCAAATCAAGAACCTGCTTATTTTAAATATTTTCCCAAATATTAACTTTTTGAAAGCAAATTATTGTTTTTCTTTACTGTAATTATATTTATTATTATTCTTTTTGATTTCTTAGTGTTTTATAGGCAAAAACACACTTACTGCCAAGGGAAATAATTTAAAACATTTTTCTTGGCTATACCTTTTAGTATATTTGGCAAATATCATAGTGATTGAGATGATAATAACTGTCTTCACAGTTTCTGCTCTGAATAACAAAATCCCACTGGGATAAGATTAGTTTAAAAACCTTTAATAATGAGAGGAAAACAAGACTGGCTCAATAAAGCAAATTAATGCAGCAGGCTAGTTAGGCATGCTCATGTACAGGTTATATAAGCACAGCAGGCAGCCTGGCTCATCAAGTTGTTTTCTGCTTGTCACAAAATGACAGCTCGCCATATGGACGAATGGTTGTGGAATGAATTATGCCAGACACAATAATGCAGCTCACTGATTTGACACTTTAAGCTATTTTTCTTTCCATAACGTATCCTAAACTGTCAAAAGATATAGTTGATCATGGATTTTTTTAAATACTGTATTAATAGGTAATTAGTATGCCTTTGCTTCATTAACAGTTTCTACTTTTGAGAAAGATTTAGATTAGGTTAGATATTTTATAAAATATCTGTGAGTGTTTGATGGCATTCAGCCACAAGGTCATTAGTGAGTTCAGGTCCTGATGTTGGATGACACGTCCAGGGTTACAAAAGCCACTCCAACTCATTCCAAAGGTATTGGATAATGCTCCATCACTCTAGAGAATACAGCCCTAGAGGGTTTCTTACTCTTCTAGCTGGCACTTTGTATGGTGTTTGGAGTATTCTGACCTTTCTCTTTTGTGCAGCCTCTCTTGAGCATCCATTTCATTTTATGTTTTTATATCAACATTACACAGGCTGTGCATACACAGTTGGATGTCTGTGTCCCCAGTGCATGCACCTTAATTTAACAAAGTTTATTAAATACAGTGTAAAAAAAAACTCTGCCCTTTGAAACAAGTGAAAAAAAATGAAAATAATCCTGTTGAAAGTGTAGCTTTGAAACTTTCTCAACACTAGTTTCTCAACAGTGTGTTTTTTATTGACACAGTTATTAACACTCATGACATGACATGATAGACTTCTGTACACTCATCCTAACTTTAGAACTTCATTTGCACTGGTGTCTGCTGGACTCAGAATTCTGTAAAGCTGCTATGTGACAACAGCTGGTGTAAAAAGCACTCTATAAGTGAAACGGACTAGCATTTAATTGATTCATTTATTACGATTTGATTGTGGTGATTACCACATATATTTATTTAGGATCTGCTACCAAAGCACAAACTATAAAATAAAACCATCCTGTCAGTTTTTTGTGGGCTATACAAGTCTGAAAACATGAAATAAAGGAGTTATTCTGATTTTGAGTTGGGTCTTACGCAGGCACTGCCTCCCGCCTCCTCGACTTAGTCTCTAATCACAGCGCAAACCCATCAGAGGAACTTCAATCACAGGGCTGGACAAGCTTTTATGTGAGAGCGCAAAGACCGGAGCAAAACAAACACAATGAGCAAAGAAATAAATGTACTGCTTAAATATGATAAAAACAAGAACCAAATGAAGAATGACTAAGAATCAATGTTTCTGCTCCTGGCGCTAGACTCCTGGGCACCTCACTTTTGTTTTAAGGCTCATTCTCAACCAGTGCTGAAACCAGTCATTCTGAGCAGGGCTGTTTAGGTCAGGTAAGAAACCTGCTGTATTGTTTGTTCCTTGTGGTATTGTGACCAAAGCAGGTCAGAGGTGTTTCTTTAAGACCACAGAACTGTGATTATTTGTGGAAAAGATATATCCCTGTTCAAATATTGTTTTATTGTCTGCATAATATTTTGAATTAAATATACATAATAGGTAAACAATGTGCCATTCTGTATATTGCATTCTGCAACTGCAAAATAGTATCTAATGTGCTATAAGCTACCTGTGTTCCACGTGTTTTAAAAGTTGGCAGTACATTTTTCCAGTAAATAAACCATTAAAACATGGACATTTTTGGCACTTCACTGGCTATCAAGTGGAAAAACTGACACATGCATCAACATCGGGAGGTTGTGATGCCAAAAAAGAGGAAATGCCTGGTTGCATTGCAAAACAAAGAAGTGCCTAGCTGTATATTCTATATTGTTTGCCTAAGTCATTGCTTTTATTGCTTTGATCTGATTAACTCTAGTGTCCTCAAGTGAACCCCAAACAGCTGTGTTGAACTGCTTTATAAATTTTTTACAGTATTTATTTGTCATTCATTCAGAATACCATAATGTTATACTCTGTTATTTTTCAAAAAGTGGGTACGAACTCACATAACTTCACATAACAACAGTTTTTTTCTTTGAGTTGTTGTGCATGTTTCAAAACAGGTTTACCACAGATAGAAGGACAGATATAAAAGTGTCCGAAACAGTCAGTGTGTAAAATTTAGGCAGGTGCAGCATTTTGGGGGTTTTTAGGGGTGACTTTGTTCCTCATCCTGGGGGATTTCTGGCAAAGCCACAACCATGAGGCCTACGCCTCAGATCATTTATCACAGAGAAAAATTCATATGAGCACAGAAGAGAGAGAGAGAGAGAAAGAAATCGAGATAAAGAAAGATAGCAGAGCAAACCAATTCACAGTGCCTACAGCATTTCTGAGGAAAAATCAAACCTCTGTGGCATTACACTTTATCTCCAGAGGATATAACAGAGGTTTCTGGAGAAAGTGCAGAATTTTTATTCTCCAATGGACACCTGAGTTTATTCTCACTACCTGTATTTCCCCTCAGGCAGCACACAGGTTTCTTCAACTCCAAGCACATCACAGGACAGTGCCAAGAAATTGTCATTCACATGTTTTTTGTCTACTCTTTTGAACAATGACATTTTCTTATTCCTGCACATTTGATATCATCTGAAAAAAAATCAACATCCTTTATTTAAAAGCAAAAATAAAGGATACCTATCAGCCCCTAAATGCTGAGACAAGTGAATAAAAATAGCCTGGAGAAAAAGACTAGAAATGCAATAGCTGTATCCTGTTCCATTTGTCCTTCATAAACTCCATTAGTGAGGACAGGGGTAAAGTGTTTAGGTGGCTGACATATTTTAAAAAATAGTCTGAGTTTTGAAGGAAGACAAAGGAAATACAATAACAGCCAAGGGCGTAGAATTAGCATGGATGAAGGTGATGTGTCCCCACCAATATCCAGTGATTATTGAATTGTCCCCACCAATAAGTTGATACTTTCCAAAATAAAAAAAAAAACAATCTGTCAACGTTTCATTAACCTAGAGGTGCAGAAAAGGTTAAATCACATTCTCTACTCGAGTCCTGTGGGATCAGTGGTAAATTCATAGGTCCCCACCAATGTCAAGAGCGAGTCTATGCCATTGATAACAGCAATGAGAATGCTGAGTGTATGGAAGAATGCAAGGAGAATATTAGTGTCATGTCCTATTTACAGTGGGAATTGAAGTGCCCTGTACTGTTGGCAGTGGACAGATTGCTGTCATGTACTATTGGCATTGGACAGTGCTGTGACCTATACTGTTGGTGCTGGACAGGACAGTGTCCTGTTGGCATGGAGAATGTGGTGTCCTGTGGGCAGTGGACAGTGTGGTGGCCTATACTGTTGGCATTGGACAGTGGGGTGTCATGTCCTGCGGGCAGTGGATAGTGTTGTGTCTTGTCCTGTGGGCAGTAAACAGTTGTGCCTTGTCCTGTTGACAGTGAATAGTGTTATTTATTGTCCTGTAGGCAGTGAACAGTGTGGTGTTTTGTGCTCTAGGCAGTGGACAGTGTGGTTTCATGTCCCGTGGGCAGTGGACAGTGTGGTGTTTTGTGCTCTAGGCAGTGGACAGTGTGGTTTCTTGTCCCATGAGCAGTGGATAGTGTGGTGTTTTGTGGTTTAGGCAGTGGACAGTGTGGTTTCATGTCCCATGGGCAGTGTGGTGTTGTGTCCTGTCAAGAGTGTGGTGTCATGTCACATGGGCAGTGAGCAGTGTGGTGTTTTGTGCTCTAGGCAGTGGACAGTGTGGTTTCTTGTCCCATGGGCAGTGGACAGTGTGGTGTTTTGTACTCTAGGCAGTGGACAGTGTGGTTTCATGTCCCGTGCGCAGTGGACAGTGTGGTTTCATGTCCCGTGGGCAGTGGACAGTGTGGTGTTTTGTGCTCTAGGCAGTGGACAGTGTGGTTTCATGTCCCGTGCGCAGTGGACAGTGTGGTGTTGTGTCCTGTTGACAGGGTACAGTGTGCTATCTGTCTGCCTGCCTTTGGACAATGAGGGTTCTGGGAGCTGGCCTGACTCTGAGACTCTGACCCACTCCCTGCTGAACTTTGCTCTCCAACTGTGTTTTCCAAACTATTACAAAATGGCAGAATCTTAGCAACAGGTTAGTTCAGAGGAGCCTAAGAGGAACAACCAAGTGTAAAGCACAGGTGAGGCTTCTGAAAATACGGGGGCCATAGTGCATGGGGCCAGAGCTTACGAGGATCCCCTAAAATTTGTATTGGACCCCTGATATATTTGTACACTCATGACTTGCAGAAAGATCCAGTTTCTTAACATACCTCACCATCTAGTTTCCAGTAAAATGACATATGTCACTTTTCCTCTGCATGGAAATAATCGACTCGACTCTACATGGCTCAACTGGGCATGTTTAAAGCATGTCACTTTTCCACTGTGTGGGCTCCCCCGCAAAATGAACCCGGTGACATTGCAAAACCCATTCTCTAACAGGAATTGCTGGCTTTTCAAAAAGCACTACAACAGCAGCAGACATTTAGGCGCTGTTTACTCATCATGTATTCGTGTGTTGTTTTTGTTTTTTGGGCTGAACACATTTGTATGGAAGCAAATCTGTCTCATCAGACTTTATTACTTTATTACTTTATTACTATATTTCCATTAGAAATATTACCACCTTTGAATTTGTAGCACTGAATTTATGCATCTGAATATAATTGCCCTTGAATAGAACTCATGAATTTTCAAGAACACATTTTCACTGTTATTATTCAGTATAAATATATAAACTGTATAAACTGTATAAATTCAGATAAAAAAAATTCAATTAAAAAAAAATTCAAAAAATATATTTCGAAGTTGCCCTAATTCGGCAGACGAAATTCAGATGCCAAAATACGAGTTACAAAAAATTCAGAGTACACATCTGGTATACCAAGGATGAGCAATCAATTCATTAGGATTTTCTCTTTCACCTTCAATGCTGCACTAGCTGCATTCTGTCGCCGCTAGATGGCAAAATACGAACACAACTTCCATATCGTGGAAAAATTACACGTTTAGCTTCCTTCTGCGGATATTAGGTCTTTATTTTCAAAGTGTCTCAAAAATCTGAAAGGCTCACTGAAGACACAATATAACAGACTATTGATATCCTGAAGATATCCTGAAATTTTACTGTGGAAATTTTTTTTGTAATGGCCCTGTGAACATAGCATGTGATATGACAGAATATGTGGAAATTCAGTGCTACACATTCAAAGGTGGTAATATTTCAAAGTCTGATGAGACAGATTTGCTTCCATACATTCGCACACTCGTATAAAACATGCACATTCTGCGCAGTGCCACATACAAAAACCTTTTTTTACCTCATGATTAATGCAGAGTTAGCTAGCGAGATAGCTAATGTTAGCAAACTGTAAATAGACAAAACTGGCTCCATCCGGATAAAACTGGTTCCTCTAACCGCCAAATCTCTGTAACCTTGGCAAGAGTATGAAAAATGGGCTGCACGGTGGAAAATGTGTTATTTCTCCTAACAGCAGTTTCTATTACATTTCAGTTGGGAAAATTTAGGAAAAAGTATTAGATTAGATTATCTTAAATATATTATTGAATTCAGATATAAGACGAAAAATGTATGTAGTTGAACACAATCAATGGATCCACATCTTTCAAAGTGTACCTTATCTCAAACACTGATGTAAAACAGGTGACTCTTTCCTAATATGTCTGAAGAATACCTTATTACACCATATACCATTTATATAAAAAAAACATGCATGGAATGTTTCAAACTAACACTGGGAGTTAAATAGAATAAAGTTTATGGAAAGTTCCATTGACGTTACTGTTAGAACATTTGCTTCTAATATTAGGAGAACCTTTAAATAACGTTAGCTATAATGGTGGGAACGTTCCTTGTTAGTTGGGTTATAACATGTCAATAATTTAATTAAACATAGCATCATTAGTTGAATGTGGACCTCTCAAACTTTATATAGTGTTTCTAGTGTTATCTAGTCAATTTGTCTGGTTTGTGCTCTGCCGATTTAAAGGCAAATCGTTCACACTCCAGACTTGGCTCCAATATCATTGAGCCAGGTGGCTTTCAGAACACCCATTCCATATGGCACCCTTTTGTTTACCCCTCTCTCTCTCTCTCTCTCTCTCTCTCTCTCTCTCTCTCTCTCTCTCTCTCTCTCTCTTTCTTTCCCCTCTCTCTCTCCCCTTCTTGCTCTCTCTCTTTCTCAATCATATCTGTCTACCCTTAGTTTTTGGTCTCTCTAATCTCATACTCTCTCTTCCCTTCTGTACACTTTGTTTCTAGTCTCTTTCTATGTCTCTCCCTGTATTCTTGCATGCCTCTCTCTCTCTCTCTCTCTCTCTCTCTCTCTCTCTCTCTCTCTCTCTCTCTCTCTCTCTCTCTCTCTCTCTCTCTCTCTCTCTCTCTCTCTCTCTCTTTCTATGTTGACATCCTGTGAAAGTGCTGGCTGTTGACAGGTCTTTGAGCAGAAGCAGATTGTTGTGAATGTATAGTGTGTGTGTGTGTGTGTGTGTGTTGTGTGTCATAGAGAAAGAGCTGGAGAAAGATTTTAATGAAAAGCAGATGTGCCATCAAGAGTTTGTGGTCAGAGCTGGACCCTGTGGTTTTGTATGTGTGTGTCTGCATGTGTGTGTCTGTTTGTGTGTGTGTGTGTGTGTGTGTGTGTGTGTATGTGTGTAGTAGTAGTAGCCTTTCTACCCCAGACGAAATATCTTTACAATAAAAAAAGCTAAACCAGCATAGATTGCAGTTTTGTTACTTAGACAGTGGTTAGGGTTGTTATTATTGTAGTTAGTTTACTAGTAGTATTACTTGAATACAGTAATGTAGAAATATAAGGAAGTCCTCAGGAGTATAACTAGACCAGACTGCGGGTGTATGTGTGTGTGTGTGTTTTGGAGTTTCCCACTCGTCCTCTCACCGCTGGTTGCTGTGTGTCTCTCAGCGTCTGATCGGGCAGCAGTGAAATAGCAGGCAGAGCTCAATGCCTCTAGCCCAGGGAGTTCACAGTGAGTTGACCATCTGGACAAGGCTATGTAGATGCAAACACACACAGAGTGGGTGCCAGCTATCTGGAGCTGTGGAGAAGTCAGCCACACTTCACTCCGTCATTACATTCACAGTCATTATGCTTGAAAGCTCTGGAGCAAATGCTGTAGTGTTGGGCTTCTAAAACTAGAATGATCATAAACTGCTCTGTGCTCAAAGAAAATTCCATTAAACTCACGGGAAAATAATGTACCTCCATCAAATGTCATTATTTTTCTTAATAAAATGTTTTTACACAATTTTCATAACTAATTTATTAACAAATAAATTAGAGTCTGCCATTAGTAATAGTTAGAACATTATTTTAAGAACATCAGCTTCTGAGCTTAAAGTTACAGTTTTTCTAATTTCTTTTCTCTGTAACAGCTTCTGGCAGTTACACATCCTTTCAGACCCACAGTGCTGAGTTGTCTTCTCACAGTGAAACCAATTGTGGATAGTTTAATACATGTAGCAAGGGCAGAGCTTGAATTTTCTCATGTCTCATGAACAAAATATTTGTTTCAATATTCATCTTTATGTACTGTATAACTCCTGGTGACAGTTTAGGTGGTCGAGTCAAATTTAAATCCAGTAGAAAATGAAAAACCCCATGTGAGTGAGACAAAGGCAACAGCAGCCAAAAAACAAAAAAACAAACAAACAAAAAAACGACTCACAGTCAGGGAGTCTCCTTATTCTCTTTTTCTCGTACAAACCTAGACTAGCAGGTCTTACTTGCTTATCAAGACCCTCTGAATCTTTTAATCATTTTTTGCATGCCTCCTTTTTTGATGTATTCTTTTAACCTTTCACTTCTTTTTGCATGTGGGTTTTGTTATCTAATTACTATCTACAGATATCTGTGGTAAAAAATGGATGTATTATTTAATAGCCATTTTGACATAAAATGAAATAAATTAACGAATGTATCTGGTTTTCATATTGTACTGCAAATATAGATTAAAGTCAAGAATTTAAGTAATTAATTCCAGTTTATTCATAATGTATTGTCCGCACAAAATTCATAGTTGTGAGTGAGTTGACATTAACAAATTAATTTTATGTGATTTTGTTTTCAGTGTTTGGGAAAATCCCATTGTACTCTTACAGATGTCTAAAGAGAACAAAAGCCTATTTTAAAACTGTTGAGACTGTGTGTGTGTGTGTGCGTGTCCAGTGGAAAACAGGTTTAATGAGCTATGAACTGGGGGGCATTCCCTTGAAGTAGAAGGAAGTGTGGAGATTTATGGTGGGCCTGATTGCCCTTCTCTTTCCTCCTTGGTGGCTGACCAGCGGAGAGGGAGCGAGTGAGAGAGACACTAAATCACAGCCCTGAGCCCCTGCACTTGGCGTTGATCCCTGAGAGATCAGTCAGAAAGCCATATCTCAATTTGTCTGTTGTGTACATGCTGCCCTGAGGCCATCACTGAGCTCAACTTTATCACCTGCTGGACACTTGGCTGTGATTGAAGTCTGGCATACTGTGTTTGATCACACTGTCGTAATGATAAGTGAATACAATAATGATATATAGTGCATTTATAATTTTATAAAAACATGACAGTATATAATTGTACACCTCAATTTAAATGTATTTAACAAATCTAACAGAATCAGTGTCAGTAGTCACATTAGCAATTCAAAATGATCTAAAGGGAGCTTCCACTGATATTTCAACCTTTATATTTAAAATTAAATTTTAAAATTAAAATTTTAAAGATATAAACAAAGTCATTATTTTTTTTAATGTGCAGTGCTCCATTCTGAAGAAATGAAATGGGTCTGAATTTTTCAAGGTAGTGGTGATAGGAACGAAATCCAGAACCAGACAGTTTATTGTAACCATTCCATTTTTTGGTTTCATTATTTGTTAACTTTGTTAGCATTTATTTATTTAGCATAGATTTGAACATCTGCTAAAAAAGTTTTCTGATCATTTAGTGTTATTTTAACATAATTTCCTGATTAATACTCAGTTGTGTAATTGTGTTTATCGGTGGATAATGAAAGGTCAAAGTCAGTATGAAAGTGTTTGTCTATGCTTTCCATTACTTTCCTTCTTCCTCTCCCCTCAGTGCCCCCCCACGGTGTCTGAGTTAACAGAAGGTTGACCTCAGGGCCCTTGTGGTTCCTGATCTCTGCTGAGGAATGTGGACATCAACTGAACAAACTCAGCTCTGAATGTATACATGGAGTAGTTACTCTGTTTTAAAGGCTAACATTTTTGTACATAATTTGAAACGGCCAGGTTTATATTGTGTGAATATTTATAATTAACAAAAACAAAGCTAAAGTTTAACATAAAATAGAGTAGCAATTTGTTCTGTCATCATTTTAACAGCAGAATGTAACTGAAACAGTATGTGACATGAAGCAAAACATCCAAATATGAAGCTGCACAATAAATATTTTACATTTCCATACATTAATATTAAAATGTTTTCAGAAGTTTCTAACATAGGTTCAGTTTTCTTACAACAGGGTCGGTATATTGTGTATGACTCTTCAGTCATTTTTTACTGTGCTGTCTCTAGCTTCCTGTATATAGAGCTGTTGTTTTGATTTTTCAAAAAGAAAAAATAGCTTATTAAATTCAGATGTAAAATGTAATAGAGTTTAGAGTTAGCCATTAATCTTAATGAAGGGGGTGATATAATCTAGTCTCTATGTCACAGAAAATTATGACTTCCACAGACCACACTGTGATCTGAAGAAATGTGTTTTGTTTGAGGGTTGCCCTCTGTAGCCTCTGGGAGAAACAGTTTGATATGAGAATTGTTTGCAGTGGTTCTTTTAAGGGGCATTCTCTTCTGAAAACACAATTTGAAAAGTGAGGCTGGGCTCGGAGACTTGCAGGCTGTTGTTCTAACCTCTGACTCTTTCCTCATTCGTTTTTTTTTCAGCCTGGTCACAATGGGCTGCCCAGCCTTGTGGAGTACTGGAGTGATCTATTAAATATCAAAATTAATGACACTTCCAATCTCATACATTACAGTTCTGTTTGACCTGAGCATGTGTAGCCTTTGTTTGAACAAGTGTTATTATAACAACATTTAATGCAGTAATTTGTTTCCATTTTATAAATGTTCATTAAATAAAAAAAGTTCTTTACACCCATTTATTTTTGCTAAAATATACATAATGATTAAGAGTACCTTTATGACCAACTCGATTGTATTTTCAATAAACCCCATTTCCAAAATGTGGGACATTGTGTAAAATGAATTAAATACAAGAATTTGTGATGTTCTCTTGAAGCTTTATTTAACTGATAAATTCACTGATAAAAAGATAAGATATGCGATATTTCATTTAGACTTTGATGCCTGTAACACACTCCAAAAATTGTTGGAACAGAAGCACATTTTCCCTTGTTACTTCACTGTTCCTTTTAATTACATTTTTAATTGATGATACTAGTTTTTGCAGTTTTATGAGAGGAATTTGAGCCCATTCATTCTTGAAATAAGACATCAGATGCTCAGCGGTCCATGGTTGCTGTTGTCTAATTTTCCTCATGATATGACATTTTTATTAAGAGATATATCTGTACTGCAGGCAGGCGAATCAAGCACATGCACGCTGTGTCTAAAGAACCCAAGCTGCTGTAGAATTTGCAGAATACGTTCTTGCATTTTCTTGTTAAAATAACCTAGTATGTCCTGGGGAAAAACACACCTCTGCATCAATGCATTCAATCATATGAATGTCACCCCTGCCATAGTCACTGATGCACCCCTACACCACGATAACAGTCTGGATGGTCCCTTTCATCTTCGGCATAGAGAACTCAACCTTAATTTTTCCAGAAAGCAAGTTAAAACATGGACTCATCTGGCCAGATCATCCATTTCCACAGTTTTAGGTGAGCATTCCAGCACTGAACTGATCTTCTTGCATAAAAAAACATTCATGCTGAATTCTTTAAAGCAGCTGCAGACTGTGTTATGTGATTTTTATTATTGTTATAATTATTATTGAAGTACTCTCAAGCCCTTTATTTATCACAATAGCATTGTTTCTCATGCAGTACAGTCTGTGGGCTCAAAGGTCATGCACATTCAGAAGAGTTTTTGGCATTTCCTTTTCTAATGGTATACTACATCGCTATTTTCAAAGACTTCTGTGCCTTTGATGAGTGCTACATTTATTACACGTCATGACACTTTCGCTCGTTATCAATTAGTGAAACAAACCACAGAGTTTTTAGAAATGTATTTTACAAATTGTTCTAACTTTTCTAGAAACTGGGTTGTAAGATAATAGTTTGTAATTAAATGGGGAGAACAGCATATGTTATTATTGAATTAGCATAGAAATAAATAATTTGTGGGTTGCTTTAAAAGTTCACAGTCCTTTACACCTCACCCTTACACAAGTAGATTTTTTTAATTATATTTTTCCCCATTCTGTAGCACCTTCCAAAGAATACATAGCACAGTCTATAATCAGAATGAAAAATGTATGATCAGGGCTCAGTTTCCCAAAAGAATATTAGTATAAAATTTATCTGTCAAAGGAAGGGTTCAGTGTAATAGTTGCTCTATCATTTAACAATAATTTAATTCTATGAAGCCCTAAGGAACCCAACCCACATTCATTAAAATCCGTTTCAGCAGTCTAACAAATAAATCGTGTTTAGCACTTTATTCCTTGTGCCCAAACCCTCAAAACATCCTCCAGTAACTGTAAAGCAGACATGGCCCAGCCCAAATTCTCTCAATGTCAAGTGAGTTCTCCAGCACTGGAGAAGCACATGAAGGCCGCCTGTATCTTCAGAATGCGAAGAGAGTACAAGGAGATCCTGACCTAATTTCCTGAAGATATGACAGGGCTATTAATAAGATAATGGCAGCCTGAGTGGAGCTAATTGCTCCTCTCTGTTTTATAGTGCACACATTGTTAAGGAGCACATGTAGCAGTGTAAGAAGAGCATGTGACAGTGCATAAGAAAGTGTGTGTGCCGTAGTGAGACATATCCCTAGGCTCATTGATATTCTGCAAGGAGACCATCTTGTGGGCTTCAATACTTTCTCTCTCTCTCTCTCTCTCTCTCTCTCTCTCTCTCTCTCCCTCTCTTTCTCTAGGCCTTGTCTCTCTTACTCTTATACAGCTTTGCTGTATTTTTGTATAAGTATGTAGCTGTAACGGCCACAGATTTAAATAAACTCTTCATCTTTGTGATTATCACAGAAGGATAAAAATTGCATCATGCTGGTCACAAAACCCATAGCTATTTTGTGGCCTGAATAAAACATTTTTTGGAATCCTTTATTGCTTCCAATATAAGATGCAAATTCAATTTTCTAAAACACCACTCTGTCCCCCAGTGCACCCACACGTGCAGTATCAGCATATTCACTCAACATCTTATTTAAATTCACTAAAAATTCTCCCTGCATAATGTCCATGACTGGGTTTTTGATTTTTAATGTGCAGTGAGCATTAATTAATTATTAATCATTTTATGCAGCACACAGCGACTATATGTTCACGCACACAGCATAAAAAAAAGAAAAGAATATAGAGTCTTTATAGAGCTCTTAAAGAGCATCTGATTTGTAAGTGGGACAAGCTGAAGAGCAATGCTGAAGACTCACTTTACTTAGGATAGACCATTTTAAAAAGTGCATAAATATATGCATTTTTGAAGTACACACAAAAGCTGACCTGAATGATGTTTGCTGAGTTTGGATTTTTTTGTCAAACAGTGTGTAAAACAATGCTTATGTCAGCTCCCTTTTGTTTATTGTCCATTGTTTTGCATTTCTGTGGAGATGCTTAAGAAATCAGACCCTGTGATAAATCTTATTTAACATTTTGCTGCTCCCAACATGGCATCTAACAAAACATGTTTTTTAACCACTCAGGTTAAAGTCATCATAAACTTTGTCAGGAACATCATTTTTACAGTGCTGACAGGGCTTTAACTGTTGGATATAGTGACACGTAATGTTTAAAAAAATTAGAACGTAGATTTTTTTCCCCTCATTATCTTCAGGAATTTAGAATGATACAAATCCCTGTTCAGTGTGAGACTTGTGGAATATTCTCTATGAAGTTATAAAAGCTACATTTTAAACGACATTTTATATTTTAAAGCTATATTTTGTGTTTTAAAGAGGACATCTACGATTGCGGAGAAACACAGTTCTCTCCGGTTGTTTACGTTTAGAAGCTTGGTGTCTTATAAGGTGGAACATGGGGGGGGGGATTATTTTTTGTTTGTATGTGGCTGAAGTTTTAGTTGTTTGTAAGTTTTTATCCACTGTTTGATCTACCACAGAAATGTATTTGTAGCACTTTCTGTAATACAGTTAGCCTTCTCCAGATTTGGGAGATATTTCCACCTTAAATAATTTCCGAAACAGCAAAAACAAGTTAATATTACCCACCAACGGAGCAAGAATAGAGCAATATCCTCATCTTAGTCCGTGCCTTTCAATGTTTGAATTTCTCTTTATTATCTGAAAAACTCCAGATGTTTCTACCATGAGCAGAGAGAGAAAAGGCCTAGCATGTGAGACTGAGCCATTTTTTTAAACTCATTTACAGACATTAGGGCTTCATAAACACATTAGACCACTTTCGAGTCTGGAAAGCAATTAAATGGCGAGGACACATCTACATTTTATACAAAGTGTTTTTGAGTAAAATCGTGAACGTCGCCTTTAAGGCTTGTATTCGCTGGTTGTCAGGGCGCATGCGCGGTCGCTGCTCGGCGTTCCCCCTGCAGTGGGCCCCGGCTCCTCAGAGCTGAGGCGAAAAAGAGCTCTCTCTGTCACACACATACACAAGCTTACACTCACACTCTGGATGGAGGAGAGAGTAGTGGACGTTCAGCTCCGTTGCTGAGAGAGTTCAGCTCCGTTACAGAGCTACGAGAGCGGAGTTTTTCTGGACTGAGGGAAGATCCCTTAAGACAGAGTTGCTATTTACTCGTAACTCCAGCTGGCATGAGCTAAACATGGAAACCAAACCGTTCCTGTCTCTCGGTGAGTCAAGTTTGACAGGGGAAATGTGCTTTCCTTTATCGGCTTGGCGGTGTGCTGAAAGTGTTTGTGCGCGTGTTTGAGGGAAGCGCTGAATGTGAACTGATCGGAGCCTGTCCGTTTCACTGGGCTGTTCGCGCTGAACTTGTTGACGGTTGACGTTTGTCAAATAGTGAAGAGGGTCGTTATAGATCACTTTCAGGAATGTGTTTTTCGTTCGTGACATAAGCTACGCTTTTTCTGTGTGCTTTGCACATAAAAAATAACACAGTGCTATGTTTACAGTAACCCTGCTGGAAGAGGAATAAGACATAAGCGTCTTTCCACTACACCTCGACTTTGTTTTTTCAGAAACTCCGTAGCGATATTATGAAGCATTTTGTGATGAAAGCTTTCATAATGACATTTATAGTCTAATATTCAGGACATGATTTTATTTTTACTTTGTATCAAATGTAAGAACGTATTCTTTATTAGTAATAATAATATAATAACAACAGCTTTTATTATTAATACACGTTTTATATTTTGCCTCATTCAGACACTCGTCATTGGAGGGCTTAGTGACGTGGATACTCTCTCTCTCTCTCTCTCTCTCTCTCTCTCTCTCTCTTCTTTTACCTCTATCGAAAACCACACTTTATCTCTGCCCTTAAAGATTTAGTTTACTCTAACTTGTAACTTACTGGCTTCAGTCAAGTTCTTTGGAGTCTCCATCCTTCACAAGCAACATCACCAGGCCTAATTAGAAATACTGTGCAGAAGCCAACTGTCTTAAACAGATCAATATTCAACTTTAAACAGTCATTTTCTATCCTACATTGAGACACTATTGAAATCGCAAAGGGACAGAGTTTTACAAATCTAACAATCTACACTCACACAGAGCCTATACACTGGAAGTGGTCAGCATCTCGTTCTACTACAGCTAAAGGAGCACATGTATGTGTTTTTTCTATTATTCTATCTTCTAACTTAATTTTTTTTACAAAAACACATTTATTGGATATTTGTTTAATTTCCCTGGTCCCAGAATCAAAGTCATTTTTGCCCATTCAGCATTCAGTTTTGATACGTTGTAATTTATCTGTTTGTACAATTACAACAGCATTAAAGCTTTAAATCCATCCTTTGGATGAGCTGCAAAAACAATGTTCTGGCTCTCTGTGATCGTAAAACATCCCAGGGCCTTTCCTCAAAAAATGTAGGTCTGTTACACCAGTGTCCTGACTTAATATGAAATGTTGGTCACCATGTTCAAATAATTGGCCCTATCAATATCAATTCCCTGTCGTTCCCTCTCTCCCTAATAGCTGATATGTGGTGAATGAATGGACAGGGATTGCCTGCCTTTGCATCATCCAGGTGGGTGCTACACATTGGTGGTGACCATTCCCAAGTTTTCAAAAAAAAGCAAAGTGGTTTGGGTTTCTAAAAAAAGCACTATATATGGGTAACTTTCATTCGTCAGTCATTAATTCATTTATTCTTTTAAAAAAGACAAAATCGAATTCAAAACCAGACGTATCTGAGATAGAGACATATAAAATGCTTAGGTCATTTCACATCCTTGTATTTTAAGTGGCTGTTAAAGATAGGGAAACAAACATTCTTCCAAGATTTCCAAGTCCATGAGCGTCAATGGGAAGTGGAGATTCAGTACCACGCCAATAAAAGAAGAGAAGCCTGGTTTACGGCGCTGCAGTTTTGTGTTTCTGAGGAGGTGATCGGTCCCTTTGTGAATGTCTGCAGCTGTCAGTTTTATTAGGGGAGCCTTTAAAGGGAAAGTTAATTGCTTAAAGTGACAGTGTCTCTCAGACACCCCTGCAGCCACTGTCTGGATCCGTATCAAAGGCTGTGTGGGCCGCACAGACGGGCCAAACTGCACTTGAGAAAGTTGGTTTAAAGTAACACTTAACACACACACACATTTGAGAGAGGCTGTGAGCTTGAGTCGTCTCTCATTTCACTCTTGCACAAACTATTGCCGCTCAAGAACTTGCCACTTGAATATAATACAATAGCTTATAAAAATCGAGGAGGTTATCTAGAATATGCTGAAAAGCCTTTTTGTTAATGATTTGCTCTGTGCAAGTGTATGCACTGATTCATTGATAACACAGAGTTGCCCCTTGTACTGTGGACTGTTGTTCTTTTCCAGGCCTGTTAAAATGCAATAGCCCAGCACTGCTGAATGTCAAACCGCGTGTGATCTAGAGCGATTACTGGGTGGAATAGTTAAAAAGTCATTATCTTGATATTTTTAAATATATTGCCATATGATGGAATGTACTGTCATGGTTTTGATACTGATCTATTTAGTTTTGTTCTGAATCAAGTGTGTGCCTCAACTACACACGATGAACAAAATACCACAGTGAATTAAAAGACAATATATTCATTTTATTAATATAGAGAAAGATTTCATTTCACTCGTCTGATACAGGTAGTTCAATGCATCTCTCTTGGTTTCTGTTTAATGGAATTATTAAATACCGTAGCGTTACAAATGCACCTAAATGTTAAGTTGTATTTATCATCATATAAAAACTGTCAGATAGCAATTATTTTATTTAAGCAATAACTCTATGACATAATAAAACTTGTGAAATAATAAAAATAAATGAGTATTGTCCAGTATAAACTATGCATTGCAAAGCTCCATGTAAAACCTTCTTTTATTCTACATTCTAAGCTCGTTTTGCAGTTGAAGACTGTAACAACATTTAAAGGTTGCCTTTTAGCCTGGTCTTTTCCCATTTCCACTGGTCCTGTAAAGGGGATTATTCATATCTGATCTCTGCTCAGTAATTCACTTTGAGCTAATGGATTTGGCATTTGGAGCCTGGCTTTGAGACAGACTGACAGAATGTACCACACCGCTCTCATCTGCTCCGTCTGACTTTGTCGGAGTAAACACCCTGTCTTGTGTGTGTGTGTGTGTGTGGTTACTCTGAAGAGGCTTCTGTCTTTACTGTCCTGGCCCTGCTCTGTGCTTTGTCTGGAGTGCATTGGGTCATGGCCAATATAATGGCCTAATATGTTTATGTCTGTGTCTATGTTTGAGACATGTTAATGAAAGGGGCAGCTGTCTAATTACCAGGTGCAAATTTACAAGGTTAAATTCTACAGACTCAAATGAAAGTTATGCCTGTGGGCTGACATTTTTTTTTTTCTGTGGCAAATCAAATATGACATTTCAATTAAAGCTGCATCAATGTGAGAATAAACAAAACATTACATTCCTGCCAGTGCTATTGCTGATGCTTAAACATGTAACAAAATGGGCATATTGACATGGATTAATATGGCAGAGATTTGTAATATTTATTTATATATGCTCACAAAGATTGTAAAGTTAATGAAGATATTATAGCATGTAATCCCAGAGTGCAATAACATGTCCAACCCTTCTAAAGGGTCAGTATTCCAGAGCAGGATTAGGCCTAGTCCTGTACTATATTTTTTACGTGTTATAATCCCCCATCTTAAAAATGCTGTTTAGGCCTTGACATCTTAGTATGAATTTTGTGTACTGAACTAAAAAAGAAGGAGCTTGCATTGCATCACTGGCCCACATGCAGGACCATAGATGTTAGGTGTTTTATTTAAACCACATCTGATTTTAAGACCTTTATTATAAGCATCATATTAAACACTAGCTGGGGTTACGCTGCACAATCAACAGGAAATCCCAATTGAAAGCTTAAATTATCTGCACTTAAATGCTGCACTGCCCCTCTTTATGGTCCCCTTGTGCACATGTTGAGCTTGTGTTGCAGGATGTGTTACTGGCAGTTACATGTCAAGATAAGATCTGCTGGAGATTTTCATGTCCTTAAAGCCATACATTCCATTTCCCATAAGAGAAGCAAATTATACACACCAACAAATTTCGAAATACAGTAATTTGCCTCAAACTACTGTTTTTGTATGTGACTTAAGCACTTTGTCAGAATTGAAGCCAAACTGCTAAATTTGGTGTGCCAGATAAATTATAATACAAAGAAATGCATCTTCCATATTTAGACTCTGAAATATGCAAAACGTACTGTGATGTTATTACCAGTTAAATACCTTTTAACTTAAACTAAATAGAAATACTCTCGGTACATTAATGTAAGTTTTTGTTTTGTTTGGGCCATTCGTTATAGTGAATATATTATACATTTCCTAATATTAGTTCTTGACACAAATGAAAAATAAGAAAGGTCAGACTGAACTGAAGGGTTTTGAACGTGTTCTGTCTTGACCAATGTATGCTCAGTGCCAGCCAGTTGGTTTCTTAAAGGATGTCTGCAGTTTCCTTTGCTAAATTACGGTTTACAGACAGTAGAATCTGAAAGAAATGTTGGGCCGCCTTGAAAGTGAAGTGGAGATAGGTGTACGGATGAAGAAAGTCAGATTTTCACATGATGGTGCAACAGTAGCTCAGTATGTCAGCGTCTCATGTTCAGAGCATTCCATTGTCGAAACTGCAGACAAGATGGCCCTGCTGATAATGTTTTTAGGAGAATGTTGAGTAATAACTGTCAGTACGTGGAAATATGAAATGTATGTTACTTTTCTTGCAGTGTGTTGCATGTGTTTCATTGAAATGCTGTTCATTTAGTTCATTCAGTATTTCATTCATTTTATAGCTTCACTATGGCTTTTCTACAGGATCATAGGATAATCAGTGCAGAATAATGGACGTAATGATACACAATATACAGACGTGATACAGTTTTCTACACAGTTCTCAGATTAAATTTGATTTTCAGTGTTTGTTAATGTGTTAATTTTATTTCAGTGATTACAGTTTGGAATTTCAGATTTTTATATTTTTGTTATTTTATTAAATTTTTTGATACTGTATTAAAAATCAATGCATTCACATAAGTACATAGAAAAGCTTTTGAGTTGTCGGACAAGGTCCTGTTTAACCATCAGAATGTAGAAATAGCACTGAAGAAAGAGTCACCGATGGAGTTTTTCTGTGTGTCATATTATGAAGCACAGTTTTCTAGCCTGTTTCTGGGGTAATTCCACATGCTGATTGTTGTAAATGGACTGGCTTCACAGTGTGCATAATAACCTAATTACCGATGCTTGATGCATGTGTGAGGATTTTTCCATTTGGTTTTGAACATCCATTAAAAATGATTTGAATATCATTTTTCCACCCATGATATTATGGTTGAAATTGTTCAAATTAAAATGAGGTTGTTGTAGATGTTATGGAGGTATTTATAGTCAGATGACATCTGGTGATTTAATGTGGTATGTTTAATGGGAAAAAAAAAAAGAAACACTTTTCCGTAATCTAGTCTTTCTCGACACACTCTGGTGATTGATGGGACAGACCTTGAAGAGAATGCAGTTGCTTTCTTGAAAAAAACTGTTTACTGCCATACACACAAGGTACATTATATTGATAAATCTGTCAAGACCCTGACATGACATGTCGTTTTCTGCGTGTATGTGTGTTCAGAATGTGTATCCTTCTGGAAGCTAATGCACTGGTTAATTCATAGCAGAACAGACTACAGACTTGTGAGAAGTGGAATGGCCCCGTTTACAATGACCCTATCCCACACGGCAAACAACACATTCATTTTACTAATTAGCAAACGTTCATGACCATTCATTAAAGCAAATACTTTAATGGGGAGTTTTACCAGAAATTACACCTACGCCACAGTGTCTTTCATAAGAAAGCCCTTTCATCATGTGTTCCATTTAAGGATACACTGCATAGCTATACCTGTGATAGAATTTGCTAGACTTTGATTTTGGGTTCTCTTTGCTCACAAAAAGGGATATTTTAAGTTCAAAATACCATTTGGAGAAGACACACACACACGTTAGTGTAATAAAATATTTAAGCTGTGTGAGAATAAAGGTCATTTAAATGTATCGCTCTTTCAGCAAAGATAAAGACTAACAAAATGATCTAAACTGAGAAAAACATGCCAGAAAGATGTACAGTAAGACCCTTCAAAACATTGTTTTGCTTCCAGGTAGATGTAGCCAAGGGTTTTAGCGTGCTTCCCGTACACTTTTATATAGCATGTGGCTTTTATGTGAGTGGAGTGTCGTGGATTGTTATTCCTTGTCTTGAGCCTAAAAGATAAGATATTGGCTGAACTGTGTTGTATGTTTAGCTTCTTTATGTGGGCATGTTTCCTTTGAGCCCAGCTGGAGTTTCACTGGGGCAGTGTACAGCTGGACTGTGTTAAAGCATGTAACTGTATTGCTGATGCTTCTGACCTTCTACTATTCAGAGCACTTTCCAAGGAATCAAAGTAAAAAATATTTTTTAAAGTAAATTATTTGTATTAAGGGTGAAATATATATATGTTTTTGTACTGAAAACAAAAATTGTGATCTATTCTAAGTCACACTACACTATTCATAGAAACAACACAGAAGGCTATAACTAATAGAAGTGTTGTTATGCTACAGATGTTTTTAGGCCTTTTGAATCACAGTTGTAATATCAGTCAGAAAAGTCATAATGGTTTAGCTCTGATGTGTTTTAGTGGGTGTATTAGTTACTGCCCTCATTTACTCTTGTCCTGTTTGCTGATATTGCATGAACTGTTTTGCTGAATGACTGGCACATCAAGTATGCTCACATTTTCATTTTTTCTTGAGTGTTGTTTATACTAGGGAGTGCGTGTGTGTGTGTTTGTGTGTTATAACTCAGCAGGAAATCATAGGAGAACAATGAGGAGGTGAGGAACAGGATGCAGTATGTGTGTGTGTGTGTGTGTGTATGAGTGTATGTGTGTGTTCTGTGCAGGGGGGCTGTTTACCTGCTACAGCCGCACATTTAGATTCAGCTCCTGTGCGGTTAGGCATGTGTAAATATACTGTAATTAATGCAGTGGGTTGAAACTCCATTACATGTTCTGGCTAGAATAAACCAAGTGTAAATTGTGTGTGTGTGTGTGTGTGTGTGTGTGTGTGATTGAATGAGAGAGCATGTGTTTGCAGGTTTGTTTTCATTGTGGTACAATTCAAATGATGTACGTGCAATCTCATATTTACAGCAATTATTTGTCTAATAATAATAATATCTCCATGATATAATAACACTAATAGAAACTTACTGTTAATCTTGATAAAACTGTTTAATCAAATGATTTCAGTAGATCTAATCTCAGATCGGACAGCCCACCTAGTGAGGCTGAATGGGTGGTTCAAGTCAAGCATTACTTTGTAACTATTTGATTCTTATCCATACTACTAAGGTTTTTTCAGCTGTTTTATGAGCTAGAAAAAATCTACACACCAGAAAATGGTTCAAAAGTTCATTAATAGAGTTGTAATATACATTAGTGATATATTCTCAAAGAGCCATTTAAAGGCTTGGCCCTTTATCCCCTTTTATAGGTGTACTTTTTATCATTGTTCAATACAGAAAAAAATATTCCTATAATAATAATAATAATTATTTTTATTATTATTAAAACAGGTCTTGTCAAGTGTGCACTCAGAAATATTCATAACATTAACAAATAAAAATGTAATGATCAGTGTTGCCTGTGCAAATTTTGGAAAACAAAAATCACAGCTTGCAAAAGGTTTTTGTAGCCAGATAACAGTTTAATTTCTCATAGTGTCATTAGACATTTTGCTCTTATGTGCATCCTGCCTCTTGCATCCTGCATCTACAGCATGTTTAAGATTAGATGACTTTGAAATATATTCTGTTTATGTCTCTTCATGTGGTCCATGGTGGATTTTGAGGTTTTGGATCATTATATAATCATTATATAAGCATGTTCCTCCATGCTTCCTCTATAGATTTCCTCCGAATGGAATGCAGTTTTTTCTCCAAACCTACCATTTCTGCAGCAAAAGGGTTCTGGTTTGACATCATCATTACAAAGCATTATATCTAAATCTTTTTGAAGAGGTTGCAGGTAAAGTATCCTCAGCCGCAGACGCTTTACCCACAAGTTGACGGAGAGTCTGAACATTTCAGTGCACTAAGCTGGCTTCAGGACTGTCAGGATTGTGCCTGTTGCATTCAGAATACCTCTGATAAATGTACATCCGCGTACACGCACTTCCACCTGTAGTTTTGTACTGTCTCTTATTGGTCCAATGTGAATTATAAAGACTGACTTCTCCTACACGTCATGCCAAAATAGCAGACTTGTGATTGGTGCTATTATAAAATATAAATATAAATATCTTTTAGTAGGCAGTAGTACACAGTTCTTGGCCATGTTAAATGCAAAAGGCACCAGACTTTTGCAATATTACAGGTAAGATTTCCAGGACAAATTATGTTCATTCATTCATTCATTATCAGTAACCGCTTATCCAGTTCAGGGTCGCGGTGGGTCCAAAGCCTACCTGGAATCATTGGGCGCAAGGCGGGAATACACCCTGGAGGGGGCACCAGTCCTTCACAGTGCAACACACACACACTCACACATTCACTCACACCTACGGACACTTTTGAGTCGCCAATCCACCTACCACTGCGACGCTACCTGCTGCACCACCGTGCCGCCCACAAATTATGTTTGTGCAGGCAATGCTGCACAGTAAAATGGTACAACAATGTTCCTGCCTCTAAACCTCTAATGTCTGGCCTGGATTTACCTTTACATTCACATTTCCAGCATTCATAATCCACAAAGACTTACAAATTTGCAGACAGAATGTGTATCCTAGCTAGTACAAATAGCTAAATAATAAAAAAAATAGATTTTTCTATTCTTGATCATTGTTAGTCCTCAAA
Organism: Hoplias malabaricus; assembly: GCF_029633855.1. NCBI lineage: Eukaryota > Metazoa > Chordata > Actinopteri > Characiformes > Erythrinidae > Hoplias > Hoplias malabaricus. The sequence continues at coordinate 15,854,863 of NC_089820.1, read as the reverse complement.
ATCCCCACAATACACGATCCACCCTGAATGAAAAATCACACACTTTCCGATTGCACACACTGACAGGCAGCTCTGCTCTTCAAAACCTCACAGGAATTTCTTGCAAACTGCAACATCGCGAGAGCAGGCAGAAGTTTCTCGCACTCAGGGCTATGTCTGACACAGAAAGCAGCAGATAACTTGTGCTCTTGCTGTCCCACAAGGCAGCATTTTAAAATGAAGGTGTTTGAAACTGAGTCACATTAGAGACAGGCTTTAAAAGCAGCAATATTTCAACGCCTTGTCAGAGCACCTGAACATGAATGCTCCCTCACCAGATTAATGATAACTTTGAAGATATTGGAGCAAAAACAGGCAGCATTTTAAACAAGCAATTAATGCAAACATGACACAGACATTCCACTCATTTCAGACACAACCTTGATGTGAACCCACATGCCGGATGGCTGTAAAATAACCCCAGTTCAGCTTTTATTGGTTTACAGTCTGTCAGACACAACCTTTCAACACCCGAGAGTTGGCATCCACCCCCACACTACAGGGTTCTGAGTCGCAATATTGAATGTTTCAATATTTCAATGTTTCAGCTCCAACTGCACTGGGTGAATATCAAAGGAGTAAAGATTGGATTCTGGACTCCCCGCACTACAGAATAATCTAGTATAATAATAATTTACATTCACCCTAAAATCGGGAGACTTCTTGTCATTGTTGGGAGGAGCAAATCTGCCTCAAAATCTGCCCGACTGGCCTGTAGTGGCCTGTAGCTAGGCTTAATGTAAACCTTCCTGCAGGTTCTTGCCAGTCTCATACCAGGGATTAAATTTGCCTTTCCTACCAGCTAATGAGCAGTTCTCTCTGAGAGTTTTCAGCTCTCACAGTGACCTACACAGTTATCCTGAATTGCACATTCTTAAATATATTTAGTAGAAACTGCAAACTGTAAATACAAACAGGCTTTAGTTTCTTTGTTTTCAGATCTATAGACAATTGCTTAAAGGAGCCTATTGTTGCTGAGTGTTAGCACAGGGTTTAAAGAGGTAGAAAATATATTAAGTTTGGACATTGGATTCAGCTGACATGTTCTAATTACAACTGGTAACATGCCTCAAGTCTGATTTTGCTAATTGAGGTATTCCTGCCAGTCCATTAGAACTACACATAGGGCTTGGCCCACACTCTTCCTACAATCATCCAAATCATTTCTTATTTAGAGTTAAACAATTAAATAGTATCCTACACTTAACCATTAAGGTTGCTGTGGCCGTGTATGATCAGCAAATAGCTACATTGGGCCCAGCCAATGAGTACCCAAACCACCCACTCTACCTTAAACTCTTCACAAGGGGCATCAATTAGGCACTATCACCTCAGGTAAGCTCACCAATGAACCTGTGAGCTTTACCTGTACCTAGCCCCACTGCCACTGTTTATTCAGGCTCAACTGTTCCATGTGAGTGTTACGTGATACATCACCAACAACCACAGTAACATGGCACCCCACTTATCTGCCTTATCCTCCACATTCCTAAAATACACCTCAGCCATTCCACGTTTACAATGTATTTCCCAGAACAATGTCAAGAATGACTGAGCATTAGGTTTTGCTGAAAATATTGTATATTATGTTTGTTTAGCTAAAGAGACTGTGCTTATTATTTCTCATAAAGCAAAGACAATAATAATGTGTCATTGGCCCAAGGGTGCCAAACCTTCTTATAAAACTGTATGCCAAAAATTGTACAGGTCCTATAAACATGATGACATCTCAAAATGAGGGTGGCATTTATGGTGTGCCTGGTGTGTCACATTTCTGTTCTGTGTCTTTAAATACAAGGCCATGAAGTTCATTTATGTGCATTTAAGAGAGCCACAGGGAAGGAGCGCTGTGGGAGCTCACTGACTGGTGATCTCACACTCTGAAAACAGGTGGAGAATAAGCATAAGCCCAGTAGCCCACCGCAGTTGTGAGTTCAGCACTGATAGTGCACCCCCACTCCCATGGTAATATTGTGATAATATTTTGAGACGGTATGAAAAATGTGGATACAGCACATCCTTAGTCATCATATTTGGTTTATGGGTTATTTCATTGTAAATATTTGGTTAAAGAAAGCCCCTTGGTTTAAGTGACTGTATAACTGCTGCGTTTGTGGATTTTTTCTTTCTTTCTATCTGTCTTTCTTTCTTTTGTTCTTTAATAAGTAGAGGACTGTATATAAGGCAGAGGGGATTTTCGTTTTTGGTAACAGAAACTCCCTCAAATCCATAAGGGAATCTGCAAAATATCAACTGTTTTTTTTCTATTATCTTTTCTTTTTCACATAGAAGGAACAGCTCCAAATGTTTATTGCCACCAGACATCATATTCCATCTCTCCTCCATTAATCTCTCCATACGTTCACATCTGTGGAGAGAATGCCATCTATCCACTACACAAGTGTTAATCATTTCCTTCTTTGGTATATATATATATGAAGAGCTTTGCTTTCTCCAAACACATGATTCAATCTGTAATCTTCCTTTTCTCCCCCCCCTAAATATAAATGCCTTCTGCAGTCTGTGCCACTGGCTTTATCCAGATTGTATATCTGAGCTGGCATGGATATGAAAAATGTGCATTCCTTATTCCTCAGGCATATAACTGGAAAGGAGGAGACTGTGGGCTGATCTCATTTGGAAGCTATGCTAACTATATTGGGAATACATTTTAGGAAATATTTGGCAGACTGTTTGACAATAGTGGATATTAGTTATGCGAAGGAGAAGAAATATTTTTGTTAATTTGGAATACTTTAATATTAATTTGGTAATTAATTGTGAGGGAGAGTAATATTATGGTTAAGAGAAATTGCTAGGAAATATTCGGATTATTACTTATTCCAGTTAGCTGGAGATTTTAAGCCATTGTACGAAAAAGAGAAAGGGAAGATATGTATGAAGCAGCATGTACAGATTCCAGTGGAGTGACAGATGGAGGGATAAAATGAGAGAGGAAGGAAGGGAAAGGAGGAAAAGCTAGATGGAGTGACGCTGACTGAGAAAGTGAAAGGAATGAGCTGTGGCCATGAAGTTGAACTCGGGGTCAGGAGTTCCTCTCAGCCCTGGATAACCTCTTATCCTTCACTGCCCTACTACACTTTTCAAAACAAAGGCAGCAGAAAGATCTCATTCCTAAACATAAGAACCCAGCACACAGCAGCGTTCTGATGTCACCAACTGATTCAGAAGTTTTAGAATAAAAGCCTGAAAAAAAATGGAAGTACATTCTACAGTTGTGTGCATGAGGACAACATTTCAGAGCAGTGTTATTGAGGATTTTAGAACTGGTGGATGGAGTAAAACAGTCTAGTACAGTAAATAATTACACTATTTTAGAGCAATGTGAATAATGAAAACTTTGTATTACATTGTATTTTATTACATGAAAATTACATTACTTATAATGCATGTTTTTTTTCTTTTTGAGGCAAAAACTGAGCAAATAAAATGTGCAACAGATGTAAACAACTCTATGTCTACAAACAATCCTAGAAATATTTAGGAACTATTTTTTTATGTCCTTCTATCTCTCTCTCTCTCTCTTTTTCCCCCTTTACTACTTTGAACCCCACTCCTACAGCTTTTACAGCTATTTAGTGTGCAGAGGTACAGTCAGGGGGCTGAGTTGGAATTCCGCAACTATTTTAAAAATCTGTGGAAGCTGCAGGAGTTTAGTCTGTATTTTCCCCATCTCTCTCTCTCTCTCTCTCTCTCTCTCTCTCTCTCTCTCTGTAAGCTCTGCTGTCATCGGCAAGGTGTAGGACCAGTTTTTGCTTCTGACAAATGGTATTGTGTTGCAGGACAGTTTGGCACTAAATGACTGTTCAATTACTGTGCTATGGGAGCAGCGTTCCTTTCATTTAGCATGCAGTACACACACTGTTCATGCCCGGAAACAAAGCCGTTTAAAATATTCCCTGGCCTCTTCAGACTATATATCAATTTAAGATGTTTAGTTCTCTGTAAGCAGTTTTAAAGCAGATACAAAAGCCTAATTTAGACATAAAAATGTGAATTATACATATTCACAGTAAGCTTAGGGATTGGGCCGAGTGTCAGTTGCCCAATTGTCATGAAGCACCTAGTAATGCAGATGAAGATGATTCAGCTCATCATTCGTAATAATTTTCAAATTACATTCTAAAAAAGCATGGCCTATTTTTGACCCAAATTAAATTCTTTGGGTATTTTTACATTATGTATTCAGTGTTATTAAAATTTCTTTGAATAACTATTAAAAATAGAGAGCGTAGTTCCTGTGGAAACTGTGAAGGTGTTGCAGCTGCAGAACTTTAATGCAGAATGTAGCAGAGAGACACTTCAGACAGAAACTGGAGGAATAGAAAATGCTGTATCTAAGGTTTCTTTAAATTTAAATATGTTTTTTTATTTTATTTTAAACATTCAGTCATTTTCTATAGGACACCATAACATATTTTTAGTAAATGTTGTATGCAGCATATACAAAGAGTCACTTAGGAAACACAGGCAGAATATTTAGGTATGGGGTCCAACATCCTGCAAAGCTTGGGTCTTTCTAGCTTAAAACCTGAGTATATGTTTCAGTTTTGAGTTTTCCTAACTACAAACAAATGGTCAAAGCTTGAAGGGTACTGCCCATATTACTTAACTATTTACATTATTCTACTAAGGAATCTGCTGGACAATTTAGTGTGAAACCTGTGTAAAGTAATCAAGAATTGTTTGTTTTATAGCAATGTAAACACAAGAACATTTTGCATACTGTTGTTCACATACAAATGCTCTATGGAACAGTTTACCCTTAAACAAAGTTTACATTTGAAAGTATAAAGATTTTAGGAGAAAATATTTTGATGAAAAAGGGGATTTCAGACCATTTCCACTGAGCACTACATTGGTGATGACATCACCCACCCTAGGGCCCCTGCACTAAAGTCAATGCAAGACAAAAAGATGGGTTAAATGTTATAAAGATGTATAAATAATGTATATGTTGCCCAATTGTTAAAGCATCACATTCAAGCAAGAAAATTCAGGATACTTCTATTTGCTTAGAAAAAGATTTTCTATTTATATATATTCTATTGCTCAGGTCACAGTCAGTTTCTCTACCTTAAATTGTAATATTATCACCACAGCAGCTAGAAGTCACTGAAAATGTTGGAAATACTGGTCTAATTAATCAGAAGGAGAAAAGCGTCTTGTTAAAGTTAAGTGCCAGTGAACCCTCACTTCCCTCATTGCTAATAAACCCTAGAAAGCTACATTAGACATTATTGTGTAGTCACATGGCCTAAGTAACAATGGCTGCCATCGCTGTAGGTCCATCCCCCAAGGCTGAATTCTAAAGGCCCTAATCAAGAGCCCTTGAAGAACGGATTTTTATGACATTCCTGATGTATTGAATTGCAGTCTTGATCTTTGACCTTGAGTTTGATTGCCTTGGAAATGAAATGGAGACGCTGGAAAAGAAGGATTCTATTCTTAGCTTGGCCTTTAGTGAAAGTCTTGTAAATGAGTGCTTTAAAGGGACCCAAGAACTCTAAAGTCTTATAAAGGGAACCTCCCACAACTCTGTCATTGTGTTGTGTGTGTTGGGTTGGGTTGGATCTCTAATTGTAGAACAGACTCAGCAATAATAAATGTCATGAGGTGACTGAGTGCTAACATTAAAAGGGAAGATGAAATATGAGTGTTTATGTTTTTAGTTTAGAAATAATGCCTTACAATTTTTTTCCATATGTAAGGGTCTTAGGAGTGTGTGTGTGTATAAAATTCCATTAAAAGGGATTGTTTTATTTGTTTGTTTGTTATTTGATATTTAAAGTGTACAGAAGTGCATACAAACAGCAGTGAGGATAGTAATTGAACCATAGTCATTGACATAATAACATTAAATGTCATCAAAATTATCTGTGTACTTCTCTGAGACGGTCAAAATAATACAGCACATGATATGCTGTGCAATACAAATGTAGGTGATTGCCATTGTTTGGAAGTGTGTGACTCTCACCCACTTCCTCTTGTGTCACACACCCAGGGCTGCTGAAGTCTCTGTGCTCGGCAGCGCCGCCCTGTCTGCGGGGCAGCTCAACCACCAGCTGCTCCTGCTTCACGGGCACATGCCTGCTGCACCAGCGCAGGATATCCACAGGTAAAACACACACATAAACTAATCTTTTTGTATAATCTCTCATCTGGGAGCATAACATTTCCAGTGTGTGTCAGAGACAGGAGTTTCATATATCACAGAGGTGAAAAAGCATTGACGTAGCTATATAAACTGCATGGCTTTAGAACTGTAATTGATAATTATTAATTTTATGACTTGAAATGTTAGAAGCACCTGCAGCCTGTTGGGTCAGATCCCAAACAGTAGTGTGACGGACAGGTTTACAAGTAGGCAGTCCTCGTGCAGGAAGCAGTCCTTACCTTTAGTTTGTACCTGCAGCCAAGTCAGAGCCATGATGTAAATGTAAGCAGCTGCATGGCAAGAGAGATTTAGCAGCTTGTATTCAGTTGATAAATATTGTTGAAAAATTATTGTGAAATTCGACATGTTAGTAATGTTGTATGTTTTATTGTTTAAATCACACTAGCTCATAAATAGCCAATCACGTGTGTGTGTACAATGTCTTTTTTAAGAAATTCAGAAAATAATCAAATTGAATCTGTACAAAATATCACTTCAGAACAGGAGATTTATTAAATATTGAATTTATTGAATTATTCATTTGCACAGAATAATTTCCTGAAGAATTGTAATCAAATCTAAATATTTTACGTTTAATTTTGCACAAAACATAGAGAACCTCTTAGGCCATTTCTTCTAGCTCTGCTGTACATTATAAAACTTAAACTAAATAAATTTAATGGGAACCTGTCTGAATTCCCTTTAAAGAAAGCACTACCGATAATTAATCCTGCTGAAAACATTTATGATTTATGCCTCACTCATTCCTCGAAACGGATTCTCACATATTATAACAATTATGGTACCTGTCCTAATAAATCACTGACAGATGACCCCTTTCTGGGCAGTGCAGTTGAAGTGTGCTTTCGCAGCGTAAGATAGCGTGTCATGTCAGATCTTTGTAGGTATGAGAACACAAAGAACAGTTTCACTGTGTTGAATACTTTCCATTGCAAACATGTTGCAACAAAGCCCAGGATCTACTTGCTGCCTCCTCTTTAATAGAAGTCGTCTGATGTTATTTCTTGTAGCTCAAGAGGGGAAGAATTTTAACTGCAATGCTGTCCTTCAAAAATGTAATTTATGGTGGGAACAGACTAATTTTATATTTTATACACCTTTGTAAACTTGTGCAGAGTACACAAGTAGCTCACCATCATGTCATTGTCACTGCAGTTCTGAGGAGAGTCTGCCACCCAAATATTACCAGCCCTATTAACTAGTCCTATGTGGGTCTTGACCATTTATTTATAAACAGGGTGAAAGGGGGCTAACAGAATATGCAGATCATATCAGTAATTGTAGAACTACTAGGTGTACCTATGCTAAGTGGATCTAATGGACAGTAATTGTAACAACAAGGTTTTATTAATGTTATATATAATATGTGATATAGCTGATTTTAATTTATTTGTATTTATTTATTTATTAAATTCATAATAATGTTTAGGTTTTTAATGTTGGCCTTTGGAGTTCTCTTATTTTGAAAAAAATACATGTAAATTAACTTTTCCATTGTGCGGCAACGGGGGCGCAGCAGGTTGTATCACAGTCCCGCTCCGGGTGACTGTCTGAGTTTGGTGTGTTTTCCCTGTGTTCGCATGGGTTTCCTCCGGGTGCTCCAGTTTCCTCCCACAGTCCAAAAACACATGTTGGTAGGTGGATTGGCGACTCAAGTGTCCATAGGTGTGTGTGTGTTTGTGTTGCCCTGTGGAGGACTGCCGCCCCTCCAGGGTGTGTTCCCGCATTGCGCCCAATGATTCCAGGAATCTCTGGACCCGCTGCGACCCTGAACTGGATAAGCGCTTACAGAGAATGAATGAATGAACTTTCCCATTATATGGGAGTGTTTAATGTTTATGCATTATTTTGCAAAATAGTTGGTTGGTACTTGTATGTGAAGTGCCTTTATTTGTGCTGCCTTCTTTGGCTATTCTGTAATGCTGTGGTAATTTGATGTTTCATATTCATTTTGGTGCATCATATTCATTTGACAGTTTTTTTCTGAAACTATATAAATCATGCGGGTTACAGCAAAATAACAAGCATCCTTACTCTTTGCAGTCATTTCTGGATCCGGTCTAATTCCCAATATGTTCCCGTAAATCCTAGCAAGCAACCGCATTTGAAGTGTGAGAGAATGCCATATTATCTCTGTTTCTCTCTGGTTAGCGCCCACCACAATTACAGCCTTTTGTTGTGAGTTCAGAGAGAAGGAGAAGCAGAACAAAGCAGGGGATGCTGGGGAAAGTGGGCGAAACTCCAGAGGGCAAACATAGCTCAACTTGTCTGAAATCCCGCTCCTACTCTGATGTGGCCAGGGCCCTAATTCAGCCGTGTTATATTACTAGCTTGCTATAGAAAATAGATTTGCTGGAAAGCACAGAGTAAGGTCCTGTGTTTGGTTCATTGAGGATCAAGGCCGGCTGTCATTGTGAAGCTCTTATGCTCTTATTGTATTCATACATGCTGCCATGAAGCTGGTTAAGCAGTCCACTTGAAGTATGTAGCAAGCATGTAAAGAAAAGCTAGCAAAGAGGCTGTACAAAGCAGTCCTTGTGCTGAAGTCATGTAGTTTCGTTGAGAGAGAGAGAGAGTTGAGGAATGGAAAAGATTATCCATTGGAATGTCTGGGCTGACCTCAAATAGAGCGGACGGCCCAGACAGCCAATAGGATCGTGTTGCTTAGCGTTGAGCTAATTTTTTCCTGATGATTGCAGTCGCCATCTCTATAAAACAGTCTGAAGGGCTGTGCAAGGCTGAACCTATCCCAGCGGAGCTCACATATGGTATGTGTTGGTGGAATTCAAGTGACAGATGCCTCAGAGGTAAAACACTTCTTTTGCCCAATATTATCTTGGCACTTCCTTTCACGCTTGCATAAAAAATGCACTGCCATTTATGTTAGCATCAGATGCTTATACATATTAGTCTTAGACCTCTTTTTATAGCCCTCCTAACCATGGTAACTAATAACAAAATAGGAAAGAATCCAAAGTTGAGAAGCAAGTCAAATTACTGTGTGGCAATTTATATTAAAAAGAACAACCCATTATTCTGAATCCCTTAGCCTCTGTTCATATTATCAAGTGCATTTTATCAGCAGCAGTCAGAATTGAAAATTTGAATACCTGTCATTTCCACTATAGGTACCCTTACCTTCTCCATGGAGGTAAGATGATAAGAGGAATGATTAGAGTCTAAATGGCTTGTGTATAGGTCTGTAAGAATATACCTTGACAAAATACATCCTGATGCAGACATGTCACAATATACCATTGGCCTAATTACTGGGGACAGTGTGGGCAACTACTGGGCCACCTAAAATCAAGCAATTGATTTGTGATTTTTCAGACCTACAACATGATGTATGCATTATTTATCAGTTTAAAATCTAAATAGGTAATCTGACATAAACATTTAGGTTAAGGATACTTGAAGCCACAGAGTCCTGTCACATTGCTGCTAATGCAGCATAATTGAACAGTTTAATGCTTGGAGGAGAACCCTAATTGCCAATTCTGTCAGCTAACAGACGCCTACATTGGTATCATGCTGAGTGATGGGCTGAAGGGAAAGCTGCCTCTATTTACCTGTAGAGACAAAGAGGACAGTTATGTTCTCATAAACTCATTGTCATGTATGTATCATCCAGTCATACAGTCCAGGGATCTGGGGTTGTGGGTTCGAGCCTGGCTCCAGGTGACTGTCTGTGAAGAATTTGGTGTGTTCTCCCTACGTAGGTTTCCTCCGGGTGCTCTGGTTTCTTCCCATGGTCCAAAAACACACGTTGGTAGGTGGATTGGCGACTCAAAAGTGTCCGTAGGTGTGAGTGTATGAGTGAATGTGAGAGTGTACGTGTCGCCCTGTGAAGGACTGACGCCCCCTAAAAGGGTGTATTCCTTCCTTGCACCCAATGATTCCAGGTAGGCTCCAGACCCACCCCGACCCTGAATTTGATGAGCGGTTACAGACAGTGAATGAATGTATATTTTAACAATATATTTACAAAAATAAAGTATTTTGGTGTGTTTAAAAGCATATTTGAGTTTTCTTTATTGTTGGTATTTATCCTGAACCTGATTCCATTTTTACTTTCCAGGCTTTAAAATAATAAGGTGATTATCTAATTGCAAAAGCCTTAAACCTTACTGATAACAGCTGTTGAGCAATAAGAAGAAAGATGGCAAAGGATGGCATTTGGAAATGAACTGACCCCTCCTCACCCTTGTTAAATACACAACTTGTTGCCTGTTTTGCTGCTTGTACATTTGTTATTAAATTATACTGCCAGGTTTATTGTCCACCCATCAATGGCACATGGATACATGGATGGGTTTGTGTATAGTATTTCTTTCTCTCTCTCTCTCTCTCTCTCTCTCTCTCTCTCTCTCTCTCTCTCTGTCTCTCATCCCTGTATCTGGAAGTGTGTGTGTTTTGATGCTCTAAAAATGGGGCAGGCAGCAATGCCACTGTAGGGATCCACAGTGAAAAACATGGCAGGATGTCTACTGTTCTACTATAAAGCAGGGAGAATGAGAGGATAAAGAGTTGTCTTCAGATGATGAGCCACTGTTGGACCGTCCAGGACAAATCCCAGCCTTTAATCTCCAACTGATGTGAAATCATATTTCATACTTAATTATACATTTGCATATTTTGAAGGTTTTTTTTTGTATTCTCTTGCAATTCTTTCAATCAGGGCTCAATCTTTAGCTTCTTGTTTTTATTTTATGCATCATTTTGCTCTGAAGATGACGCACCTAGTGGCCATATTAGAACTCCCTTTGCTTCCAAGGGCCAGCCATGCATATGGATGCCTGTGTTTGCTCAGGCCTTAATGACTCCCTCAAAACACCCTCAATGAATCATCATTCCAGATAGTTCTAGAGTCTCTGCCTCTTATAGCTCATTGGCTAATTTTTTTCAGACTTGTTGGTCCTAGCAGCTCTGAGAGAAACCTTTAAATTATAAAACATCAAAAGACATGGAACATCTTTGAAGCATTTTCTCATGTCAATATATTTCTCTGCCAATATATCTGAAATCTCTTTCATAAAATGATAACATGCTTAAATGTCATACCTCGTATGTTATTGAGATATTTTTTTAGCACTTGCACACGATTTAATAATTATGCTTAAATGCTTGATTTAGACGGTGAGTCATTAATCATACAAGAGTGTACAAGAGCAAGCTTTTCAACTCAGTGTTTTATTTAACTTAATTTTCATTTAATTTTTTCCACCTTTAAACACTCAAAAAAGGAGAAACATGTAAGTTACATTTTGCTCTATTTTCTGAAGAAGAAAATGTCTTCCAGTTGAATGGGCTTTCAAAGAAAAAAGAAAGTACACATCCTGGAAGATAAATGTTGCTGTGAATAAGTCAAATTTCTGTCCTGATATTTTGTTATTAATAAACAGAAAACTAAGTAAATAAAAATGGATTTCTGTGCAGCCTGTTTGCAGTAAGATGCTCTGTTTTTGACTGTTACATTTGAAGAAAAACAAACAAAAACAAACCTGCTGCCAGGAGTAGAGCAGGTGTAGTTGTCTGTTTATCTTAAGAATCTATTGCTATCTGTCCACCCTTCAGTGAGTTTGCGCACACGGAGTGTCAGATAGCCCAGGCCAGAGCACACAGGTGTCCTATGGAGTTCAAGCACTGTCTCTTTGTTGTAGAAACTCACTTATCTGATTGACTTCCTTAGTGTGATCTAGCAGAGTGACAGTAGGTAATGCTTCAGTCACACCTACAAACACTTTTATAAATAGACGGTGCTGCTTTGCACTCAGTTTACCTCAAATGATCATAGTCATCTGTTACCCTGTAAACTCCTTTGGCCCACATCTTAATATGTAATTACAGTACATGGAAAATATTGCAATTATTACTAAGTTATAGGAAAGACGAATGGAAGTCTGAATTTGAAGGGATTAAACTACCCAGACTATTTGTGGTAATAATGTAAATATACATCAATACACCATGATGTATTATTTTTGAAAGTTTAAAATAAATTGTGATCCATTATAGTTCATTCATTCATTATCTGTAACCCTTATCCAGTTCAGGGTCACGGTGGGTCCAGAGCCTACCTGGAATCATTGGGCGCAAGGCGGGAATACACCCTGGAGGGGGCGCCAGTCCTTCACAGGGCAATACACACACTCACACATTCACTCACACCTACGGACACTTTTGAGTCGCCAATCCACCTACCAACATGTGTTTTTGGACTGTGGGAGGAAACCGGAGCACCCGGAGGAAACCCACGCGGACACAGGTAGAACACACCAAACTCCTCACAGACAGTCACCCGGAGCAGGAATTGAACCCACAACCTCCAGGCCCCTGGAGCTGTGTGACTGCGACACTACCTGCTGCACCAATACAGAATACATGTTTTACTGAATACGTGTAGTGAATACATAATTGTAAAGATTAGTGCTTTTAAATTATTTGAGTCATTAACTAATAAAGGATATTTTGCCATAAGAGTAAAAGATGTCCAAAGTGCTCTATGGCGTGAGGTTGAAAAAAATTATAATATAAGATATATTTTAAAGTTTAACATATATATATATATATAATTTAGTGTCACTATGCAAATGATTTCACTTTTTAAGAGGAAAAAAAAGAATGTTATGCATATACACATTTTTTTTTCCAGGTCATTTAATAAATGTGCTGAAAACAGATGATTCTTTTGTGAGTTTTGTACTACTGAGTAAAGTCATTTGTGGATTATGAAGAAATACGAAGTAATTTCAAGAAGCGTTAGCTATCATTTATTAAAGGATCATATTTATATCAGACTATTGTTAAGTAAGAAATGTACGCCCCTGGTATCTGTTAATGATATCCTGTTGATCTTATGCTTGTAGATGCTTTGACCGAGTAACTACAGAAAGAGGTTGCCAGATAGTGACTCGTGGCTGAAGTGGGTCATGTGAAGATGTGCAGTGGAACTCTAAGACTGTCTAGACTTGACATGACAGATTTTGCAGATTTTGTTTGCACATTCAGATGAACTTGCTGTTTCACAAGAATTTGAAACACTTTTCAATCGAATCCACAGATTGTGATTTTAGATCTTTAGTAGCTTCCTGTGGTTCCAAAATGAAGACAAACATGAGAATAGTTTTGTGATTAGTACACTGTGATGGAAAAGGCATTTCTATATTCAAAATTGTTTGTCCAGTTTATCTGGACTTTATATCAAAGTAATCTTATCAGGATAATCTGCAGTGATATAATTGCAGAGCGCCGTGGATTAAGTGGATTGGGCGCTCAGATGGAGATTAATTCCGAACGGGTTAGTGTCTCTTAACTTTGGGGACATCCTGGTCCGATTCACAGTGAGACAGAGATCAGCTGAGAACTGTCAGTTTTGATGGAATGGTGGAGAAATATTCCTTGTGAGAATGTGTGTGTCAAAACATAAATATTCAAAAATTCTGGAACATTTTTACTGGTGGCTGCTATAATTCAGTAATGAAAGGCATGAATATTAATGTGCATAGCACAGATATGATAATATTGTATGTTTGGGACACTTTCATACTGTATCATGCTTTTAAATGGCGTATTGAAATTAGATATGTCTGCAATGTTAAATTGGCCTAATTCTTCAAATGCGGTCTGGTCTGAGTGCTTGCAGGCATGTGTGTGTGTGTGTGTGTGAAGCGTTTGGGGAGAGTGAGAGTGAGAGGGCTGTCTTGTGACCTAATTGGTAGCGTAATTAGATCCCAGTGGGTGGGATGTTAGAAACTCCAGTGTTTTGTCTGTATTGTGTGTGTGTGTGTGTGTGTGTGTGCAATACTGAACGGGTGTCCCTTGATTAATCATTGCTTAATCTCATAGCCCCCGGGACCTGATAAATGGATCCCATGCCAGTGTGGGGGCATCATTTTTACTGCATTTGGTAAATGTGTAAATATATTTGCACTGGAGGAGTGTGTATGTGTGAACTCCATGGGATTTTTATTTTTATTTATTTTTTCTTTTTTAAACAATGAAGAGATTCCATTAACTTTAATAATTTGCTCAAGGTCTCAGTTCTTAAACCAAATGATCATTTGCATAAAATCTCCTCATATTGATGACCTAAGAATACAAAATATAGAGTAGATGTGGAAACCACAAAGCTGCCCTCATATGAATTGACTCATTTGCCTCCTGCATATTTAACACTGCTTGTACTGCTGCAAAACACATGACCTGAGTCTTTCACACATATTACCTTTAGGATAAGTAAAGCTATGTAGAAATTATTCTTACACACACACACACACACACACACACACAAGCATGCAGTGATCAGTTATAACATTAAAGCCACCACTCACAGTCAGTTTTGTCAGCTCCATTTAATATGTAAGTTCAGATTTGTATTTCTGCAAGTACAGATTGTGGTGTCTGTTGTTGTGCATACTATTGAAGCATGAGTAGGCACTGTGTTTACAAACTCCAGCATTATGCCTTTTTTAATGATCAGGACCACTGTGTTGACAAGTGACATGTTAATGTGTATTGTACTGGATCAGACACAGCAGTGCTGCTGGAGATTTTAAACACTATTCTTATTCACTATCCATTAGCTCCCCCCTTGGCAAAGTTAGCTGGATATATTTGGCTGATGGACTATTTTTTTAGTCCCACTGGGATTTAAAAAACCACTGTAAACACTGGGATGTTTACAGATTTCAGCAGCACTATCCTAGTCAAACAAAAACCACTGAACATGAGGTACAGCCTTAAATTGGTTAATTATATCCAACAACATGTAAACTTGACTGACCAAAAATCAAAGCTGTGCTTGGCTTTGGCCAAATTGCAGAAACTCAAGCTGGGGTTGAACTTACCTCTCTGCTTGGTCTTATCTTTCTTATCTTACTTTCTTTAGATTCATGCTGTCTCTTTACCTATGAAAAGCCTCTCTCAATCTCTTGCAGTGTTACCCTAGTCAATGCAAGCGGTGTTCAACGCTTGTACCTTACGTATGGAAAAGAGGCGCATTTTTATGTGTGGTTATGTTAACCCACTGTTTACATTTCAGTAGGTGTTTGTAAGTGACTTGGTGGGCACTTCACATTGGCATATTTGAGCTGTGGTTTGGTTGTGATTGCTCTGTTTATACAACAAAAAGAGATAATTTTTCCTTTATTGATGCTTAGCCTCTAGCTTCACACAGGGCTGATATGTTATTTATGCTGTTAAGCTAATTGGCACAGCATTTATCTAAGTGTTTTAAAGCTTTTGTTTTGATTTGAGCCATTACAGTAATGAGTAGTGTGTATAAGCAAACTCTCTCGGGAGCTTCATGGTCTCGCAGACGTGTAGTTTCTGTAAAAACCTTAATTGTTTGCTGGTTTGTGGAGGAGGGTTTGCAGTATGAAATCTGTTGTCAACATGGTGATTTAAGGGATAAAATATGGCTTCCACAGTCCAGTATAACCCCACTGAATACATAAGGGTGGCAGGATGGCCAAAAAACCCATAATGATACACACCCATACATCAATACAATAATGATATACATGTATGATGATATACAGGACCTAAATTAAAGATGATTGCTGTCTAGCATTAACAGAGTCCTCTTTCGATTTATAAGTGAATGTTGACTATGTATATGTACAACATTCCTTGCTAAATACAGAAACCATACCACAGTCTGGCAATGGACATGTCCTTGACATTTCTTTCACATTGTCAGGTTGTAAAGATTTTACAAACATTCTGATTGATGAGATTAGCCACTGCCATGAAGGAAAGCCCTCCCATATGATGAAGATGGTTTGCCTAAAATAATTCGGCAAATGAATTTCTTTTTACTTAAAGAGGCAGTAATTTGTTATTGCTGTTACTGGCAAATCTGTTTGCGAGGCCAAGTCACTCCTCAAATGCCATTTTTTTTAATTCAGTACATGTGACACAGCATAAACTCATATACTTAATAAATAAACTACTAAAATATAATAAGGACAAAATGAAATAACACCCAATTAGCTTTTTCTTAGTGATGAGCAATATGACCACAAATAAATATCACGGTTAATTGACCATTTTACCTTGATTTCTATCAATGGATGATAATTTTGTTATTGGATTTTTCCCTCATTGTTCATTGACAAATCTGGTGCTATAAATAAGCTCAGGTATTAAAGATTGAATTTTTTTCTGATTTGAATTTTTTATGTTCAGTGTGGTCTTCAGTAAAGTGAAAACATATCCAACCAACAGACACAGCATTTTTCTTTGGTATGAGTTGTTCGAATTGCGCAGCTGGCCTCTGTGATTTGTTTCTTCTCCATGTTGCTTCCATGTGGCATGATCACATGAGTATTAGTGAGGTTTTAAAGGGCCAGTATATGAACACACAGTGTGGGACATATTAACATAGTTAACAAAAAAAAATGATGAACTGTATTAAAAGAAATAGTTATTAGGTCTTTATTGTATCGTGTCATATACGATAATATCGGTATAATTTTTAAAAACGATAATAAAATCAATACTGTGATATTCTGACTTGTTTACGTAATGACTCAGCACAGCAGATATTCTGTATTTGTTTTTGTATTTACTGTGAAGGTTACTTTTTTAATAATTGTGTACATTTGTTGTTTATATGCATGTACTACATTTTCTGCACAAAACCTAACGATAACTACCAGAAAAGTCTCTTCACAGAGTGATCCTCCAGGTCATTTTGTGAATCATTCAGCCACTGAGCTTATCCTCGTACTCAAACAATTCATTAAATCACTAAAGGCCTCATCCAGCTTCTCCGTTATTGATAAAATCGGCAAAAAAAAGTTATTTACCTTGAGATATCATGGAATATTTCTGCACAGGTCACATGGCACAGTGTTTTTATAACCTGGGGTTATTTTACTGCTCACATTACAGTAGGTAAAAGGCTCAAGAATCTTTCCTGAAATGGGATCAGGGCACTATACAAGGAATACCAAGAATGACAATTTATTATTCATTTCAAATTATATTAAATTTACATACACATAAACTGTCGTGGTGATAGGAGAAATTAGAGGTAGGATTTTTTGTTTGTTATTTATTAATTTGTTCATTTATTTATTTGTTAACTAAATGGCATACATAGCAAAACTCTAAGGTGTTCTATAGGTACTGACTGTACCCATTACGTAGTTTGAAAGTGAATCAAGGTGTAATTTATCACAAAAAGATTTCATTATATTGCCAAGCCTTAGTTATTCATATAGAGCTTGAATGAAGTTGTTTACTTTATATGGTGTGTGGAGGCTAATGAGCTCCTCCACACCTTGTTTTTGATATAGAAGATTTTCAGAGCTGTGTGACGGTGACTGTTTATATTATATTTGTATGAATGCAAGCATCTGTGTGGAGCTACCTGTACCTGCAAAACATGTATTGCCTGGAGTGAAGTGAAGAATTGGCAGAGGGCCAGCTGTAGGTCAATGCCAATACAGGCTTGTGGAGATCTGCATTAGTCTGAGAGTTTAAAAACTTTCCACTCTGTTGGGTTTGCGCTGACAGCTTTTAGGTCTGTGAGCTTACGGTCAGGAGGTGATGCTGGCAAAAAATACACAGTCTCCAACTGAATATCAGCATCAACTTTTAGACACAACATCAAAGTATAACATAACTTTTAACTGTAATTATATGTGAACACAGAACAAAATTTTGAAAGCAAAATTAACATTTTTTTTTCCATCTTCAAAGCGCAGCTAAAGCCTGGCTATATTTTCCGTGATTTCTTTTTTAAAAAAGAGCTCTCTGGCTCTGTCATATATATATATTTATAGGGAGGAATTAAACAAATACATGTGTAAGTTAGTGTAGGAGACATGATAAACTGGACAGAGGAAACTTTTTTTATTTTTTATAATTATTTCAGTGTAGTTTTGATGATTTCTCAATTAAAATCTCTTAATTTACCAAATAAATGTTGGGGTCAAACTTGGTCATATGATTAATCAGTGTTAAAAATGAACACGTTAGCCTAGATAGCACTATTTTAACGCTTACATTTAGAATCTAAACAGGCTCGATTCTTTAGGCAGTATGTGCCAAACGGAAAGTAATATTCTAAATATTTTCAACTTTAAAACCTTTTAAAGTTAACGTTAGCTTGTTTAATCTACTCCTCTTTCTTTCCTCTCCTTTATTTCTCCCTCTCTTGATCCCTTGTCAGGTGTATAGAGATGAAAAGAGTGCGGTAGGTGTCATTTTTCCACTTCCTGTATTCCTCACTCCAAGATAAAAGCACTCTGCTTTTGTAATTGCGGTTTCATGTAGTTTTTTAAATTCTGTTGGAGCAGCAGCAATAATTAAGCATTGGAACACATAGCGGAAACACTGTGTGTGGTAATTCAAACAGTAAATAATATTTTACAGACAAGTTACACTTCAATCACATACAAACAGCAGTCATTTTATTCCCTCAAACATATCGTTTAAAAGACAGAGTTTCTGAACATAAACAAACGAGAGAAAAGCATTTCCCACAATTGTTTACATTGCCTTTAAAGCTTTATACAGTTTGGGAGAATGACGATATATGAACTCAACAGCAGAACCAACACACCCCTCTCTTCAGTGCTGCTTCAGAACCCCAAAGTCATGGACGTACCCTTCCAATTTGTCCCCTGCCTCTTCCCTTACACTGCCCACTGAGGCTGGTTGGCTGGAATAGCGTTGTTTCTCAGTCAAGGATGATTTCACTTTTACAGAGCCAGGGCTGAGTATAAACACCAGACTTTTTCCAGCATGCACACAGACTGAAGAGTTAGTGAATCTTGAGTAAACATTTGCTGAATTTTACAAAATGTGTATTAGATTGAAATGGTATAGTGCACCTTTAAGTACTCATGATATTTTCAGTATGCTCAGAAAGTGCACCGTTATGTAATATGGCATATTTTATTGCAAATAGGGGATTTATGAATATATTGCTCACCACTATTTAATTTTATTATATTTTTTAAACTTCACTGCTTACATACTTTACTTGTTGCCCTGTGTGTGTGTGTGTGTGTGTGTGTGTGTGTGTGTGTGTGTGCGTGTGTGTATGTATGTGTGTGTGTGTGTGTGTGTGTGTGTATGTATGTGTGTGTGTGTGTGTGTGTGTGTGTGTATGTATGTGTGTGTGTGTGTGTGTGTGTATGTGTGTGTGTGTGTGTGTGTGTGTATGTATGTGTGTGTGTGTGTGTGTGTGTATGTGTGTGTGTGTGTGTGTGTGTGTATGTGTGTGTTTGCGTTTGTGCTTGGTGTGGTGCTCAAACATGTTTGCATACTCACACACTTTCTCACAGAAACGCTGGAAGAGTAGTGGGGGCTTTTTCAGTTGGCAGCAGCAGCTCCTGGCAGTAGTCCAAAGGGACATTAATAGTGTATAAAGTAACAATCTGTGCAGGCTC
The DNA here is from genome assembly GCF_029633855.1 of Hoplias malabaricus. Lineage (NCBI taxonomy): Eukaryota > Metazoa > Chordata > Actinopteri > Characiformes > Erythrinidae > Hoplias > Hoplias malabaricus. Next base: position 15,835,216 of record NC_089820.1, on the reverse strand, counting down.
TAACTGTGTTTCTACTTCAGATGACTCTTTATGTACTTTGGTGTTATAGGAGTATGAGTGCAGGGGAGATAATTAAACATATACTGTTAATTATATTGTTCATATATTAATTATTAGCTATAACAATATTATGAATATATAAGAAGAGAAACAAAGAAGCCATACATAAAAAAGCTTCCATTGTTCCGTTTTTCAAAATGCAGGTCAAAATTTGCAATCCTCAATCACACATCCCATGCCACATTTTTTCTCTTTTAAACATTCTAACAATAAGGAAAGGGGAACTCCTTTTATAGAGCTATACCATCTGGACATTGACCTTATACTTCCTACATACACTGCTCGTTCTTTTAATTTCTTTGTTAGTTTTTGAGTAGTATATTTCATATTCCTTATTTGTGGAGCATTTTCTATTTTCAAATCAATTTCTTTATTGTTAATTAAATAGAATTAGTTTTAGAAATGTCAATCTTTTAAAAAATCACCAAAATATTTGTGAAAGTACCACTTTTACATTCAGAGATGATAGTTGAGATAGTTGAGCACAGTGTCTTAACACAGTACAAAAATCAAGTTCTGTCTGAAGTCCACTCCGTTATCAAATATCAAATAATCAATAGGACCACACTCTGTACAGTACAGCTTTGCATGTATAATGACAGATGGGCAAACTTACACATTTGAACAAACACACACACACATACAAACACAAACACAAAAACCCTGATTGGACTTTTTAAAAGAAGGTTTTTAAAAAAATAAACTACAACTGTACTTTGTCCAATTTTTGATTTTGTTACAGTTTTATTCATTTTGACAGATGTATTTTAAATGCCTTCAGAAGATATTTAGAAGGTTGCATTTTACTTTTCCTTTTACCAGATTTTCAGTAATTCTCTAAATCAAAGAAAGCACAGTAAAACTTGCCTATGACAAAAGTATTTAAGATATGCGGTAAATGTATCTTACTTTTTTTCTGTCGTCTCTCTCTCTCTCTCTCTCTCTCTCTCCCAATCTCTCAACCTCAGATTCAACAGGCCAGCTGTCCTCCTCTGCTCTCAGTTCTCCAACGGGACACCGTGTCATGGGCCCTCACCCTCTGCACCCGTCCCTGCTCACGCCATCCTCTATGGGCTCCACACCGGGTCAACTCCACTCACCTATCAATGGCCTTGCCTCCCCCTTCCCTGTCATCAGCTCCCCCATGGGTCACCCGTCCATGACTGGACCTTCCTCCAACAGCATGGCCTTCGGACCTAGCCTCAGTCCTCAGGTATATATAGATAGACAGAAACTTAGATAGATGGACAGAACTTTATTATTATTGCTCACAACACTACACTGTCCTGTAAACATTTTAGAAGTTTTTAGAAATATGTTCTCAACTGAATGTTGAATTAAAGTGAATTAAAGAGAATTAAAGCATATAAATCTTAAAGCATATAATCGCCTTAATCAAACGGACATATTTAAAAATCTGCTCATTATAAATGGATATTATAGTTACATTATATACAGTAAAATTCAATATTAGAGAATAACTTACATTTCCCTAAATTTCAGATTCACTTCTTATTCCAGTTTAAAGTAACTTACATGAATAGGAAGGATGTCTGTGTCATTATTTACAATTTAATATATATGACAATTTTAAAAAACATAAAAGTGAAATAAAAAAGATTAGAGGACTGTAACAACTGAAGCAAATAAATTATAATTACAGTGGCTTGCAATATGATTGAGTGCTCTCAGATAAATAGGGTTTGTCAAATAACTAGTACAAATTAGCACTAGGTGCCAGACTAAATACAAAAATTGTGAAATATCTCAAAGCCTTCTCTAATTTTGATTTGTTTATTACTTATTTTTTAATATACTGTGACCTCATCTTTTTTCAAATATGAGGTATGCTTTACATACATCTCTGTTATTCTAGTTAGTGGCACATATGTGATCACATAAACTTGTTCTTTTCAGTCTGTAATTACAGGTATGTCTTTTAACTTAGCAGTGTTATTAGTGACACCCTCTGGCTGTTTATTTCTGCCCCAAAAGACCAGACTAATTGAATGGGAAGAAACCTATAAACCTAAAATTGAAAACCAGAGTAGTTTTTAAAAAAACACAAATTGAAATCTCCTGTAAAATATGACACGTTTGAATTTAGATTCAATGAATCACCACCACAAGGGAACATTCTTAATGTGTATTCTTGGATAGGCTCTTTTTATTCCAATAAGCTTTCATCCTGCATCCTACTGCCCATAATATATTTGAGGTTATCCTTAATATACATATATTTTTTAAATGGGATGTGTTATGAAAAGCATACATTTTGAGCACATTAGCACATTAATTTGGCGATCTTGAGCTCCTACCCACCAACTTAAAATAATGAAAAAATCCGAGTCAGTTTTTTATGATCTGCCTGAGTCTAAGGACGTGGATATATATCAAGTCATTCTGATTTTTGTAGTGAGATTTATGTAGACAGCAAGCACCTCAGATTTGCCCTGCCTCTTGAACTTAATTTCTCCAATTACAGCAATAAATCCTTCTGAGTATCTCCACTTACAATGCTGGACCTGCATTTATGTAACACTGCAAAAATGTGAAATGAAGCAAAACAAACAAAACAATAAAGAATGGAGAAATAACTGCTGTTTAAAACGAAAATGGATGAGAAAGTAAAAATGACTGAAAGCCAGCTTTTCTGCTCTTTGCATATCCACCTTCGCTGTCCAAGGCATCTTAATCCTAGGCGAGGTGCTTTTAGTTTCCCAAGAGAGCTGAAATATAAAGAGTGCTTAAAATGTAACTTTTTCCGATATCTTAATATCACCACTTTCCTAGCTGCAGAGAAACAAGGCTTTTATCAGCACAAAGTTTATTAAACAGTGCATTCCATTGTGGTCGTTCCAAACAGTGGTCTTTATGTTCCACCAGTTCAATCTGATGAGTTTCCAGGCCGATATGCATTTGTTTCATTACGTATAGCTCTGGATGCTTGCCTGTTGTGTTATATATTACACATGGAAAATGCTAGTGCTTGTGAAGTTTTGTGGCATTATTGGATTAGTGTCAGAATGTGCTTTGAAAACGAGAATGATTTTTTATGACATCACAAAAGAAATATTAAAGTTTCCAAATGATGTAATTCTACTTTATTCTTTCTATTATTACAGTCTTTGTTCGGTTTCCAGGAAACATTTACTTTGGTTAGTTCTGTAGCCAAACATACAGACCTCTAATATGAGTAGTAATAATATGCCAGTCTAATTGAGACACTCCTGGACAGAATTAGATAATCATTCTGTATGGGCATGTTTTGCCAATGGCAGAATGAATAAGTCATGTCTAACAGCTTGTTTAGATTTTGTGAAATGGCTTGAGGTCAACTGTAAGAGAATCTATTCTATGTTTTTGTGTAAAGAGTTGTTTCATAATTGTGAGTTGTCTCCCAAATGTGAACAAAAAGATTCTTATCTTTATTTTTGCTTGTATTTGTCTGCAGTTCCTCGTGATTCCGTTTTTGCTTGACTAAATTACTGAATGTGTGTGTTTGATTTAGAAAGATATGTGGTGATATAGATGTTGTATTTTATTACAGCACAACCTGTGGAGACTCTGATGTAGATTTTAGATATGAAGTGAAATTAGAGCCCTCAGACTAGTTTTGATCTTTAAAGCTGTATCACTGTGGTAGAACTGCCTTGTATTTCAGACTCTCATAAAGAAATTTGTCAGAAATCATTTTCCCTCATTTTCCCTCATTAGGCACTCTTCCTAGTACTGATGGGAAAAGAGTGAGTAGAGCTCCAACGTGTTTGGACGTGTTTTTTTTTTCACCACACAGGCTCAGGTTTAGTTTTAAGGAGAACTTTAAATTAGCCACTAAACTTATACTGCCCATTGGGATTTAATAGTGAGCAAAAAAAAACTGAAGTTCCATTCTTTCATCCTCATTAGCCCCATAAGAGCTTGATCTTTGACCGCTCTGTGTCACCTATGACATGGATGCTGCATGCTTTATTGACCAGCTGAATGAGCTTAGCAGAGGCCCAACGGATACCTGATTATAACAGGGGCTGCCACTATTTGTGTGACCTCCAAAAATGCTACAGCTCAACCATGTGGTGTGTTTCAAAATTCTTACCTAATATAGCTATACCCATTCTATAAACACATATTTACATAATAAATAATATGTAATGGGGAGTTAAATATGTACTACACAGGGGGGTGTCTTCAGTACTTTTGCCTAGGTTAGGTCATGGTAGAATGTTTGTAATATGTAATCCATATGTAAAATATTAATTTTCAGTTTTTAATCTAATCAAAATTTAGACACAGGGAAAACACCAAAACCCATAACAGTCAGTCACCCGAAGTGGGGATTGAACCCAAAACCCCAAGAAAGTGACCCTGCCTTTAGCCCCACTGTGCCTCCATGTGGTATTTTAGTGTAGAATTGTAACTATTTTTCACTATTACTTTTCACTTTCACTTTTTTTTATTATCTGACAAAAGCATTGAGAGGCCAATCGTCCAGCTCTTCATTGTTCTTCTGTGGGAAAAGGTAAATGTTTATATAGCTTCTAAGAAAATATTTGGGCCATAAAACAATATACAGATCATGTTTTAGGATGTTGAGTTTACAGTGTTATATAGATGCATAGTGAGTGTGTCTTTTGTTTAACTATAGAGTTGAATCCAAACCAAATACACAGGTGCCACAAGTCAAAAAACAAAAGAACTTCATATGAAGCAGTGGATATGAAATAATTGTGTGTATCAATACACATTTAAGCCAGTTAAGACCTACTATTGGTGGCTTTGGTCCCAGAGAAAGCCTTTCCATGTTCAGATCTACTGTTCCTAAGATAACATTTCCTTTGGGTTCTTTAAAGGGGCACCACATTACGCATGAATATAAAAACTTCAAAGCTTTCTCTGTTGTTCATCAACGTTTTAGTCCAGTAGCTGGAAATTGTACCTGTTTTCATTTGGCTGTCACAGACACCCTGGTGTTTTCACATGGCTCCACTTCACAGATGAAATAACCACAACACTTCTCAGAAAGGCATGTGCAAGGCTTTCTCATGGACTGTTTGCTCTAAGAGCCTCCACAGCAACATGACAGTTTCCTCATATTAAATGCATGATGAGTTTAAGGCCTGGGAGAAAGGGGAATATATGTACTTATTTTTTCATAAGAGAAGTGTCAGTTGATGAATTGCATAACTGTTATTTAAAGCAATATCGTTGGATATCATTTTACATACGAGTCTGCTTCTTATTTGAAAACCTCTTCTCATCTACACTTTATATATATATACTTTCATGCTTTAGAGTGCCACTGGGACATTGCTAGCATATTCCCTTAATAATAAGACACATGTATTGTTCTAAAGTCTTTAAACAGAAAAATCAGTCATGTACAGAATGTATGTGCAGCATAATCTTCATAGTTCTTAAATGTTTTCCACTGCAAACTTTTTATGGCCAGCTACTGAGCTAACTAAGGCTAAACATGCCAATGACAAGTTTTTCCTTCTGAAATTCCCCTTTTCACTGTCTCCTTCTCCCTTTGTGCTCTCTTTGGTTTGATTGTACTTGTGATTCACTTTGGTAGCTGGTGAGGGCTTTTTAAATATAGCATTGAAACAGACCTTTGTTTGCTGAGGTTTATAATTTGGTTAAAGCAACAGTAAATCAGGTATTTAATATAGTCTCGTCCAATCTGTCTAAATGTAAGCTCTGACTCTCTGCTGTCAGCACAGAGAACTCGCTTTGAGTTTCTCTGTTTATTGCAGTTCAATGTGTCTGCATTAGCAGATACCATATACAATGGACTACATTACATTGGGTTGCATTTATGTTCTGTCACCCTGTGAAGGGTTTGGTCTGTTTGAAAATCCATGTATGAAATCCTTGTTACTTAAAGAGAGACATTTTAAACCTTCCTCAAAGACATTTTAAACATGTCTTATGTGTGTTTTAAAAACCTTGACTTTTGTTATAATAACATATACTGTGTTCTCTCTGTGAATATGTGGCACTGTATACATTCAAGCATCAATAAGTTTTGAAAACATAATCCTTACCACAGAATGACGGAGTAAGTAAATGAGTGAGGGATTGTGGAAATGAAAGAGTGATTACAGTGTATGAATATTTAAATATGAGTCCATTTATATATTCAATTATGTGTTTTTTACTTTAATATTTTGTCAAATATTCATATATCAGTCATAATATGTGGTCATTTAGAAATGTTTGTGTAATAAAGTCAAATGCATAATGCCTTCTTATATTTAATTACATGTTTTGACATCAGGATTTATTTTTCTATAGAATATAATGTATATTCAAGGACAAATGAGCAAGAACCATTTCAATAATAATCTAATCTAATCTAATCTGATTTAGATTAATCTAACCTCTAATCTAACATAAATCACCACATCTCCTCATGTTTTACATTTGTGAAAGGGGAAACAGAAAGACATTTCTTATTTTTCTGAGCGTTTCCTGTGGGTGAATGTAACAACCCATCCTCAGGTGCCCACATAGCAGTGAATGCATGCCTTTGCCTGTGGGCAGTTGGAGATGAATGGAGTGTGGAGGCTGCAGTCACTTTCAACAGCTAGCTTCAAGTGGGACATATATTTATATTATGGTACTTGGGGCTTCTCTTGAGAATCTCGTTCATATATTTTAGCCTTACATATCTTTGCCCGCACAGCAAAATGTTGTAGGAATAAATTATAAATTGAAATGTGTAGAATTTAATTAAGGCCTTAAATGCTTATTATGTAAATGCTTAAAAGTTAAATTTGGTCCATGTCTCAGTAATGTAAGTCTCAGGAATGTTTGTTCAAATCCATCACATGTGGCTTCAAACATTGAGCATTTATTCTTTTATTGAACTTTTTTTATTATTGTTGAAATAAATAAAATAGTAAAATAAATTGATAAATATTAAATCAATTTGTGTGTGTGTATATATATATATATATATATATATATATATATATATATATATATATATACTGTATATAAAATTAATTAATTGTATCTAATCAAATCTAATCATTCAGTCATAAGTAAAATCTTTGTTTAGGCTTTGTATCTCTGCGAACAGAGGACAGAGGTCTGAGTGAATGGGAGGATTATAGTGTGTATTTTTCTACCAGAGTGTAAATGGGCTTTTGGTGTCTCTTGGGCTTCACTGAATAAACAAAGGTGTGATTTTGACACATGGATTTGTGACTGTGGTTCCCTTTTTCAGCTCAGCTCCCCCATGACTTCAGTCAGCAGCCCAGAAGACATTAAACCTCCTCTGGGTCTGAATGGGGTCATGAAGGTTCCAGCCCAACCAACTGGCACCTCACTGTCTCTCACCAAACACATCTGTGCCATCTGTGGGGACCGCTCCTCAGGTGAGCTTCAGACACGGTCCTAGACGCTGATATTTTCAGCAGAATAAAACAGCAAAGGATAACATTCACAAAAAGCTCAAATAAAATACTGACATTTACACTTAATTCTTATATTGACAATATACTTTAATGAGAAACCTAATACAGGCAATCAACCAAGATATATTTGGTGTCTGAACCAGAGTTAAAAGTTTATTATAGATAGTATGGAAAGTATGGAAGCTTTTGACCTCACATTAGTATCAAACAAAAAATGCTTTCTCACCTTAAACTGTTACCAGGTATCTGGAAGTCTGAATGTGGTTTGTTCTTATGTTTATGTATGGTGTTGTCAAAAATAATATTTTTAATATTACTTAGTTGTGTGATGCTCTTTCAGTTGAATTTGTGATTAATTAAGAATGTAGTTCTACAGAGATGGTAGCCACATAGCCTCACAACCCCAGTGCTAAGCTAAATTGTCGTTTTGGAGTAAGAGAAAAAACATATAAATGAAAGTTTTAGGCAAAATCTATAAAGGCAATATTGTGTTTCATTCTTCTTTACCACTAAAGGTCAGTCAGAGTTCTTCATTTTAAGAGCCCACCACTACTTGAAATGCAGCGCATCACCTCACTGAGTGAAGCAAACAATTCTAACAGCTGTGAGATTTTGGTGGTGCTGAATTATTGATCACATAATGCCAATTAAAAGTGGCTCCTGTAGGGAAGAATGGTAAAGGATGAATGGCTTTTGCAGGTAAACACTACGGGGTGTACAGCTGCGAAGGTTGCAAAGGCTTCTTCAAGCGAACAGTAAGAAAAGACCTGACCTACACATGCCGGGACAGCAAGGACTGTCCAATAGACAAGCGGCAGCGCAACCGCTGCCAATACTGCCGCTACCAGAAATGCCTGGCCATGGGCATGAAGAGAGAAGGTAATTGTTTCCCTTTAATTTATTTGTTTTTTTAGGCATACTGAAATTACAATATGGATTAATAAAATGTATTTTTAGCCTCTATTCCATACTCTACTGAAGCTGCCTTGTTTGACAATCCATTCAAATCCTGACACATACAGTACTACTACAGAATCAGCTTTGTGTTGTTTACAGACATGTAGTGGAATGTAAGAGAAAAGTCAGTGTATGACTCAGTAAGAACAGGAAAAATCAAAAGCTACTCCATTTAAAACCCCATGGCTTCTGAATGTGAATGAAAACTGACACACTATAGAGATGTTGAATAAACAGTGCAAAAGATGAATCATGAAAAAGCCCCTATTACAGGAGTAGTAGTAAAGGAGAGGGAAATATTCCCAAAATGTAAGGTAGACCACATTTTTTTCCACCTTGTGCAAACCACAGTGGACACACAAATGCATACACTGACCCTTTTCTTGCAGGGCATGACTGTCAAACTAATCAACTGGCTGAAAGTAAAAAGGACAGTTTTATCGTCCATTACACAGACTTTATTGGCAAAATGGAGGCCTGTTCAATTTACTGAATCATATTTGTATTGGCTTGTGGCCAAATAATATATAGCCTTACAAACCTCACTGAGAAGTTGGGGTTGACCTCCTGAACTTGTGTAATCATGGCATTGGTTTTAGCTCTCTCTCTTATGTCTGTGAATAATGTACTCTATTCCATTAAAAACAGACTGTGCTGTTGCTGTGGAAATGTGTAGCCAAAGAGGAAAGTGAAAGCAGCTGTGCACGCATGTGTGTGTGTGTGTGTATGTGTGTGCGTGTGCGTTCTTCTATGTCTACAGTGCTATTACTGTGTTGTGTTTATGTTTGTATTTGTGTGCTTGTCTGTGTATATTGTATAATTAATTTTGTTCATATATATATTTATAGCTGTTCAGGAGGAGCGACAGCGAGCAAAAGAGAGGAGTGAAGCTGAGCTGGAGTTGGCTGGCTGCTCCAGTGAGGACATGCCGGTAGAGAAGATTCTGGAAGCTGAGCTGGCAGTGGAGCCCAAAACTGAAACCTATGTAGAGGGCAATCTCAGTGCTCCAGCCAACTCTGTAAGCCAGTTTCTGTCTGTCTACCTCGTTCTGTCTGTCCTTGTCTCTCTCTCTTTCAGCCTTGTTTGAGCTGTGATAGCATTGACATTTTAAACATGGAACAAAATGTCCATTCTTTGCCTCAACTTTGGTTATTAACCAGTGGTGAAACCTATCTTACAACTTTGTTTTCAATACTCTGACTTGGTTTAAAAATTCTTCAAGATTCCCTGGACTGGACATCTGACAGGCTGAGTAGCTATTTTTATTTATTTGTTCTTGTTTGTTTTCTGGGAGTCTTAAGGTTGCAGATTTTGTGGGTAGAGGTGCTATGTGAACAAATGGGAATGGCTATTTTTAAATTGATGGCAATGTGCTTACTGGACACTCATAGGAAGTGGCTCCCTTTGGGCTGGCCATCCATTGCTACACAATAATGCACTTTGCCAATGAAGGCCACCATGCATTTACATAGCAGGAGATAGGAAATCACAGATTTCCTTCATTTGTATATAGCTCTACAGGTAATTTGCCTTTTTTATAGTACAGCATAATCTGACATACAATAACAACTGATTATTATTGTCTTTATGTAAATAGTAGGCTGATGTCTGTCCCTCTGTGTTTGCGATGAGCCTTTCAGCAACTGGAGCGGAAGCTGTACTTGCTGTGTTTACTCTTCGGGGAATTGTTTGCTTTCAGCACAGGTTCCATTCAGCATAGGGTTTGATTTTGTGCTTTGGGGAAGGTCTTAATGAGTTTGAGCTCCTCTCTGCCTGATTGAGATCTTATTGAGAATCCTGCTGGAAATGTGATAGAGGTATTTCCTTTAATATTATACCCCATATGAATAATGCCGGGATTAGACTACACAATATTTTTGTAGGCTATGGGGGAAAGATCCAAAAAATTCTAGCTTGATATACTTGTTATCATGGTGTCACATCGCTGATCTTTGATTATGTCACACTACATGACCATTACTCTCCCCCAACCCTCATATTCAGTTCAGACACTGGAAATTTGTTGGATACAACAAAATCAGGCTAAATTTCTGAAGTCTGATCCCGGCATAAGTGGCCTGATGAGGCTCGTTTTCACTCAGGAGGAAACCACAAACTGAGGCTGCTACATTATAATTAATCGGGCCTCGTTCTTAGAGTAAGGATCTATTAGGCTATTATTAATGATACTGGTGAAGCAGGAGTGAGTTTATTTGTCTGAGAGTGACCCAGAGTGAGAATTAAACAAGCATTAATAATACAGTATCAAGGTAAATCAAATCCAGTATCATTTTTTTCCAATTTTTTTTTATTTTACAAACCCCATTTCCAATAAACATGGGACACTGAGCCAAATGTACATTAAAAATGCAGTGATATGCAAATAATTTAAACCTTACATTTATTTGAATGTAAAAAATTAATAGTTTTTTAAATATTTGCCAAATTTTATATGGATGCCAACAACACAATTTAGGACAGGGCATGTTTACCACTGTGTTCCATCACCTCTGTTTTTAACAATAGTCTATAAATGTTGGGGAACTGTTATCCACCTTATTTTTACAGAATAGTACATGGCTCTCATTTGTTTGTCTGTGTGAGACTTCCTGTTCGCTGTGTTAGTTGTTGGCCAGAATTAAAAGCAGTATGAAAGTTCTCAATATACCACACAGACAGAAACACCTGCACACTGTAGTCCGTTTAAATCAAACGCTGGTTCATTTACATCTTTGGTGCGATTGGTTTGTGCATGTGTGAACACTGTAATCGCGCTCGGATACGGACCATGCTTCCACTGCATGGGTCCAGATTTACCCGACTCGACTCCCCGAGTTCAGCACACTTAAAGCTTGTTGCTTTTCCACCGGAACTGCTCCCCTGCGAAATGTTCTCACAGATCAGTTTTACTTGTTTCACCTTTGGCTTTCACTGGAAATTTTTGTCATCCATCGGCCCAAGGAGCATATAAACCTCTTTGAAACACCTGGAGGTAAAGTTACGAGCTGCCGTTGTGAATCCAATCAAAAAAAAAAGTGAAAGCTGCTGAGTTTGTGCTGGATTTGAATGAGCTCTGCATTTCGTGGTGATGGACATGTCTCTCTAGCCAATCAATGCTCTTCAGGATTTACACGTCAATATTTAGTACCTACTCGGCATGGTTGGAACCTGGAGCGAGCTGGGACTGAAAACTTACCTGGTTCCAGGGACTAGGTACGGGATTCGGCTAGTGGAAAAGCAAATGTGCCGTGCCAAGTCGAGCAGAGTCATGTTGGCTCCATGCAGTGGAAAAGTGCCACAAAACAACTGCACCGTGCCACAAAACAACTGTACCTTGAGAGGAGATGTATTTTCTTTTTTTGTTTTATATAAAGTCTTAAGTCTTAACATTTGAAATTTTGTCATTGCATATTTTCAATTAACTATATGGTTTTCATGATTTGCACATCACTGCATTCAGGTTTATTTACATTTTGTACATTTTGCAGTGTCCCAACTTCTCTGGAAAAACAAACAATGCAGTAGTCCTGAAATAATTTACTTACAGATAAAAGTCCATATTTCTATACATTTTCTACAAATAAACGACCAGGGTGTACAGTATGTATTGTGACATTTTGTACATTACAATTTTGTAATATTTTAATATAATACTATTCTTAATTGTATCCAGTGTTTCCTCTAGAATTTTAATTTTTTTTTATAGCGTCAATGGCAGGCACCCTTAACCTCCCACATACCCCTGCCCCCAACCTGTGCAGTGCAAAAATAATTTTTTTAGAGAATAAAAACACTCCCCAAAAATGTACACATTATTAATTCTCATAAATTCAGTTGCATAGACTGCAGCCTAACAAAAAGCCTTTATCTAGCCTACCTAGATAAAGTAATGTTACCTGGGTATCGTATTTCCCTTCTTTGGGAAATATTTTAACAAACTCATCTGAAAATTATAACAGGGTTGGGGAGTAACTGCTTTCATGTAACAGTTAAATAAATATAAAATAAATGTAATATATATGTATATACATATGAAGAAAAAAAGCTTGGCTGTGAATGGGTAAAAAAAACTTACTTAAAATAAACGAATCATTGTATGATCAACAAAAATTAGAATCATATTCAAAACTTTTATTAATTGCAACTATATTCTATGATAAATTACTAAAATACCAGTTAAAATACTAGTAATTCTTTGAGTGGGTATGAATTAAACAAATACACGTGTTAGTTAGTGTAGGATACATGACAAAATGGACAAAGGAAATAAATCTTAATTATAATTATCTCCGTGTAGTTTTGATGATTTCTGAATTAAAATCTCTTAATTTACCAAATAAATGTTGGGGTCAAACTTGGTCATATGATTAATCAGTTAAAAATGAACGTTAGCCTTGACAGCACTGTTTTAAAGCTTATATGTAGAATATAAACAGGCTCCATTCTTTAGGCAGCATGTGCCAAACGGAAAGAAATATCACTGTAAATCCTGTCTAACTTAACGTTAACTTGTTTAATCTACCCTTCTTTCTTTCCTCTATTTCTCCCTCTCTCAATCCCTTGTCAGGTGTGTAGAGATAGAAGCAGCACATCATTCCTGTATTCCTGTATTCAAAAGTCCTCTGCTTTTGTAATTGCGGTTTCATGTCATTATTTGTATTCTGATGGAGCGGCAGCAATAATTAAGCAGTAGCTGCTGCAAAATACACATAGCTGAAACACTAGTATTGGTTTGCATTAGCGTGCAAAACATTATCATAATATTCCATTTCATATCAAAAGGAACTAATGAAGAGTTCCTATGTCAACCTACATAATTGCAAGCTGCAATTAATGCTCCTGTTGCAGAATGTCCACCACTGTTTCAATATTTTCCAGACTAATTCCTCCTTTCACATTGCATTATGCCCATTTCACATTGCATTTTGAAATTTGTTTGTGATATCTGGTACAACTATTTACTGTTCAGTTTACAACTTTGTGAAAATGTGGCACATGCTTTATCATCCATTCCATTTTCCACTTTGTCCTGGTTGTTGTGTTGGGAATTGTGGTGGGTCTGGAGTGTACCCTGAATCATTGGGAATACACCGTGGGCAGCATGCTAGTCATCTCAGGGCATCACTCACACACTCAAACCTCTGCGCAATTCCAAAATGGATATTATACATGTTGTTTTTTTTTTATTATATAGTTAAAATATTAAATCATGTTTTATATTGTTATGTATCATTAAACAGTTAACCATTTCATTGCTTGTATAGAGAAAGAGATACAGAATAATAGCCAAATTCTGTTTAATAATTATGACTTCTAACAACATCAGAAACCAAATTTCTGGATAATTTTAATGTTAAGGAAGAACCATTTATATTTTCAATTCTAAATATAAATGTTGCTTTTACTAAAGAACCCTTAAAGGGTGTAGACCTTCACACATACATACCATACAGACACAAAAAGGTAAGACATATATTGCTCCCATAGCTTTGTTTCTAGAAGTTGAAACAACAGGTATCTTCAGTTTGAAGGCTGTCAGCAAGACAAATCTAAAGCCTAATCTTCAAAAGGAAATTTGACTTAAAGTGCCAGTCCTTGAAGATTCCACCTGTGATGGGATGGGAATGAAGTAAAATCCTCTGTTGATTTGCCTTTCCCTTAACTGTTTTGTATTCCTCTGACTGTGTGCTCCCAGCCTCTATATTTTACACTTGTTCTGTTATATTATCCTGTCTGAAGTCAGACAGCAGCTGTCCAGATTCTCATTCACAGTCATTTTGTGCTTAGAAATGATGACTGTTAGACAGACATTCTGACCAAAATAATCAAAATTGCAGGCTGCTTGTTTGGTATAAACCAAACAGAAAATTATTTTAACTGATCCAGAACTATTTTTCTATGTTCATCTCTTGCTCTGCAGCCCAACGATCCTGTCACGAACATCTGCCAAGCTGCAGATAAACAACTCTTTACATTAGTAGAGTGGGCCAAAAGGATACCACACTTTTCCGACCTCCCTCTAGACGATCAAGTCATCCTTCTACGAGCAGGTGTGTTAGATTTAAGCTTGATGTACAAAATGTATTGGATCACAAAAGTGTCTTATGTTTATAGGTAATTTTCAAAAAAGATTCGGACACTACCAATAACTGTATCATTCTTTCATCTTTCAAATGAAAAATATGTACATGTATACATATATGCCCATAATCACACAATGAGGATACAATAACTGAATTTTATTTAATCATATGTTGTCTCCTGATGAATACAACAAAATGTACTGCTTTTAGAAGAGGGAAGTTTTTATGGTTCCTTTTATAAATTGTTAATGGACACATTTGTGCCAGTAAGAAACATGTTTAATTGCTGTTTTTTAAATATTACATTCAAATTTACATTTAATATGCAAATTCATTGCACATAATAAAAATACATTAATAGAATATGCCACCGCGACCCTGAAGTGGAGAAGTGGAAAAGAAAATGTATGTATGTAATAGAATATGCATATGCTCGTTTTACTACAACTTGTTACAACAGCTACCTCTTACTTGATGAATGGTACAAAATTATATTAACATATGTAAAAATAGCTCTTTAAAATATCACTTTATATTCTGAATGACAGGGCATTTTTTATTGTAATAATATTTTTATTATGTGTACTGTACACATTTACACATGTATATATTTTTTATGTATATTGTAGATGCATGTAAGATTTTCATCTTATTTTGTATATTGTAATGTGTTCTTGTTTTGAAAAGGTTTTGCCGAGGACAGAATAAGAGGTTTATTTGTATCCAGAACTCACATGCTGTGAGTTTGCCTGAGGCCTCTTATTGCTGGAGGCCTGAGGACACTCAGTGGCCCCTTTACTCATCCTTATATTTTAAATTGGAAAAAATACTGTACTTGGCCTTTTTGGAGCATATTCAGGTCTGATCCCTGTTTGAAACATTGAAAGCAGACGTTCCTTTGACTAAAGCTTCTTTGTTAAGTGTCTTCGTACAAAAGTACTCTTGTTTACCTCCTCTGGTTACCTCATATGGTCACCTCAGCAGATCCGCAAGGGCTCTTTTTGCTGCTTGTGATTTTGTTTGCTCTTACTATCCACTGCTTAAATACTGGCAGTGGCCAATAAAGTGATTCTAATCGTGAACCTGGCTCTTTGTCTGTTTCTTCATCTGTTTCTCAGGGTGGAATGAGCTCCTCATAGCTTCTTTCTCACATCGCTCTATAAGTGTGAAAGATGGCATATTGTTAGCAACAGGCCTCCATGTCCACAGAAACAGCGCACACAGTGCAGGAGTAGGTGCCATTTTTGACAGGTAAGTGTACATGAGCTGTAAGTGTGCATCACATTCCAAACTTGTAAACCCGCTGAAGAAATCAGTTTATGCTCCATATGGCAGTTCCCTGCATGCGAGCAGCCATGTTTATAATAGGTTAGGTACAGAAACTTTAATACATTTGGGTCACTAGGTGTCTGTATAACTGCTGTTATTAAGTGAAGAGGAAAAGTTAATAATCACTTTCAGTTGTTACTATAAATTATAGAGCAACTTATTTTTTCAAGATTGAGAAATTAGTTTTTAGTTTGGATGATGTATCACACTTATCGCATAGACAATAGACCTTGCTGCCAACAACCATAATTTTTTGAGGTTGTGAAAGTATTTAGGAAGAATAAAATAGTGGGAAAGCCGAAGAAGGTGTGAATCAGGTTAATTTGGGGGTTAAATTCCAAGAAGTTTGACACATCAGTCCAGGTCAGGGTGGACTAATGCAAAGGATTGTACTTTTGAGATGAAGAAAGGGACTACAGAATGTTTCTGTCTACATTTTACATGTTTAAGTTTTAAATTATTAATTACACTTTTACATTATCCCACATGGAAGTTTTATGTAGGTGTGCAGTAATGTTTCACTGGCCATTTGAAATCTGTCATTGTCCTCATTAATATAATAAAGGGTGTCCACAGCAAAGACAAACCTTTCTTAAGTGCCTTAATGGTTTTGAGTCCTGTGTCAGTATAGAAACATAACGTAATGGGAAAGTGATGAGTCATCTTGCCTGTGCAACATAATATTATTCAGGACTAGGGCATTTCCCAGTAGTTGTATGAATGTGTCCAGTGAATAAAGAAAAAAAAAAGGAACAATATTAGCCAAACCGGAAAGTTTACTACTAAGAGGTTACAGTCTGTTGATTTTTACTGTTTCAGAGTGCTGACAGAGTTGGTGTCTAAGATGCGAGACATGCAGATGGACAAGTCTGAGCTTGGATGCCTGCGAGCAATTGTTCTTTTCAATCCAGGTACAGAATTGCACACGCACAGACACACACAGGCATGTGTACGTTTAAAACAACCATCTGAAAATTGTTTCTTTAAAAATATATATTAAATTACTAAAAAAGACTTTGTTTTATTGTCCTTCAAAGCACCTGGGTCTTGAAATCGGTAATGTACATGTAGTGATTTAGAACAAAGCAAAGGTACTGCTTAAGTTATAGGCGAAACGTAAATACAGGTAAGTTAAATAAATGATAATCCTTTGATCAGCCACACCCTGTGAAATGGAAAACTGTAGCTATATCTCTTAAGCTGGCTAGTTAGACATCCATTTGGATTTTATGTGCGGTATATTCCTGGAAAAGGCTAAAAGGCTTTGATGTGAGTGTTTATTCACTATTGCAAAAGGAATGTGCTGTTTTAAATGAGCTTTTTATGTAGCCTCCAGCATTCTCATCTGAGCCAGCTGGTATCAAGTGTAACACAAGTTAGAAATTCATTGCCCTAAAATGTGCAATGAAATCTAATGCCATATACAGAATAAAGCACATTCCTATCATACTACTTACAAATTAACATGCACCTTTAACACTAAGTCTAGATAAAATTGTTGCTGAAATATGTTATAACAGAATGTAAAACATTTTCCCTCCACATTTAGACTCTAAGGGCTTGTCCAATCCAGCAGAGGTGGAGGCACTTAGGGAACGGGTGTACGCTTCACTGGAGGCCTACTGTAAACAGAAATATCCAGACCAACCCGGGAGGTATATAAACATTATGCAAACTTTTATGCTGACTCTGTCACTCATGTGTTACCCAGTTACAAATCGTCGCTCTCTGATTAAAAACACGTATCTCCAGCTCAAAAATCAGTTTCTTTAACTAGTATGTCCACTGGGGGGTGGGGGGTGGATGACTACTGACATGCAGACTGATCAATTACATGTTTACAGTCAAGGTTATCGACCAATAACGGTAGCTCTACAGTCAGACCGTCCAATCCGAAGATTTTAGGCTACTTCACCACTCCTCCTTCTCACTTAAGCGAACCAATCGGAGTAGGGGAGGGCGGGACTAGTTTGTGAATGAAACGCTTCTCGAAATTCTATGTAAGCTCTAGAAAAACAAATTCCCGGACGTTTGTGAAATTCTGCCCGGACATTTTTTAAGTCGAAAAAAAGAGGACATGTCTGGGTAAAAGAGGACGTCTGGTCACCCTAATTAAATATAAAAATCTATAAAACAATTTCTTATCACCGTACTAATCTTATGTTTAATAAGGGGATTTGTACTGTGCATATCTCCTGCTTATAATTCTGTAGGCGGCATCTCCTGATACACTACATTTAACTTACCTACTATTTTATTTAAACAATTGTACGTATAAAAGTACACCATGGAAGCACTTTTCGAAAAGGTAGCACATCTCGTCAGAACATCGGTACTGTTTGAGTGTTAAAGTCAACAACTGATAGCAGGTTTACTCACATGAAATATTAGACCGGCGTAGCAATAATTAATCACAGTAAGGATTAAATAAGTTGAATTCGATCAAGTATATTAATGATAGACTGCTTTTGCTAAAACATGGATTCATAGTGGCAGTGTTTTAGGAGAATACGCTGCAACCTGTGGTTACAGGAAGATGGATGTGGCTCATTGGAATTTCGCTAAAATATGTCCATTTTTAATATATGAGACTTTTGGACATGCATACCAATAAATACATTTTTAATTTCTGATGTATAATGGGTATAAATTACATTATCTGTAGTTTATTTTTGCTGTTACTGTCAGAGAAATACAGTCTTTTCCTGTTCATGAAGTTAGCTTTTTAGAGTTGGGTGTTTTTAATCAGACAGCGACGAAATACTTGTCGAGTTGTGTGCATCAGGAAAAAAAAAAATAATATCAAAATTGAGTGTACACATTACTTGGGTGTGTTTCACTAAATGTAATTAGTACCTACCCCAAGAAATTCTGGCATTTTCTATAAAAAAAATCTGTAAATTATTTGTAACATGAATTTGTGATTTTATTTATTTCCTTACAAATTTATTTAACTGACAAAACTAAGAAAAGATCTTAGTTCTCAATGCAATCTCAATGCAGAGAGATATTGAGAGTAAATTCTGCTGAGCATTGGCAGAGAGGATTTGGATTAACAGGCTTTCCAGCTGCATAAGATTTATTGCCAATTGCAGATAGAACAAATAAATAATTTACCAAATACAAATTTCCTTACTTTTTGTGCTAAGTTATATATATATATATATATATATATATATATATATATATATATATATATATATATATATATATATATGTTTGATTGATAGGGTAATTAAAAATAAAGGTGATGTAACAGAGGTAAACATGCCTCTGCCCCAAATTTTTGGGAGTTTTACAGGCATAATATTTAAACATGTATATAAATAAATATGTTTAAAAATACAATCAATTTGTAAAGCAAAAATATTGGAAATATTTTCTTTGTGCTTTTGCCAGTTAATTAATATTTCAGGAAAATAAACAAAAAAACAGATTCTTGTTTTTATTGCATTTTACAAAATGTCCTAACTTTTCTGGAAATGAGGTTTGTAGATTCAGATATTTTAAAGTGCACCCATTGGGATTACCTACTTTCTTAAGGTGAAATGAAAATGGGATGCTTTCAAGCAGCTACACATTGAGCAAGGTAACCTCAGCGAGAGGGCTGTAAGCCCCCAGTGGCAACATAAATTCCCTTTTCCCACTGTCAACAAATCTTCACAAAAATGTTAGGATATCTAATTTTAAAACCTTCCCTGAACAGTAGAACCTGGGAATGTTAGCACATCACCTACTACCTACCACCTTTCATGTCCAGTAAAAATGCTGGCTAAGCAGATGTCTACAAACTTTTCATAATATAATGTATTTTTTGAATTAGAATGACCAATGGCTTGGAGAGCACATATAAAATATTAGTATCCCACTTCTGATGCTCATATCCTAATGATTGTGTTGAAACATGAACAAAAAAATGCTTTCTGTATTATGAGTTTATTTTTGACTTCTGTTTTTTACTTCTCATAATTTGAGCAGATTTGCCAAACTCTTACTTCGACTGCCTGCTCTGCGCTCCATCGGTCTGAAATGTCTGGAACACCTGTTTTTCTTCAAGCTAATTGGGGACACACCAATCGACACGTTCCTAATGGAAATGCTAGAGGCGCCACACCAAATGACATAATGGAAGAGGGCCTCAAATTCCCCATGACAATGTTTAACAGAATCTCTTAGGAACGATGACGCGTGTCATATGCACGGACCACGTTGAGACGCCATGACAGGATGCATCTCAGTGAAGCCTGCTTTATCTAGTCACAAGAACAATCCAACAAAACATTCAAGAAGACGTGAACTACAAGCATTTCTGCTTCGGTGCTTCAACTTTGGAATTTCTAAAACAAAGTAATTACACAAAGAACATTCACTATGGAATAATTTATAGGGAAGATGGATTAAGAGAGTCACTGCTGGTATGCACTCATACTTGGGAGGTTACACCATGTTGTCTGTATGGATTTTAGATTTCTTGTTTATTCTGCCTCATGGAGGCCTACCTCTGCATTCCATTCTTTTCATGGTCAAACGGTTTCATCTCTGTACACATTCTTGTCAGTGAAAGTGGGCAGGTTTGAGGAAAGGATGCAAAACTCTGCATTACCTCTTATATGCCTCTCAGTACCACATGACTCCTTGTTCCCTACACTTCTTCACTGCCTTTTTGGTATGGACTGTACTGTATGTACTTAATATTCAGTGTTCATCGTATGTAATTCGGTATCCTTGATTCATGTGAGAAGGTTATAGGAGATATGAATGGTTGTATTTCCAGCACTTAATGTTTTTTTTTTTTTTTTTTTTTGTATTTTGATTTGTCACCAAGTGTTGACATTTGCAAGGCTGCCAGAAATCAGTCCCCACAAGGAGGAAACTGCTGTGGTGTTTGGCTGCAGTAGAAAGTACTTTCTTTTTGGAAGAGGTATATGAATGACAGAATGGTCTACTTAGAATAAGAAGCAGGTGTGTTCTTGGCCTGACTCGTTTTATTATAGAAAACAATACTGATTCATTGTTAGAGTTGTGAAAAATACTTAGATGTTCAATTTCTCAGCGGTTTTGCCTCTATAATTCATCTCAATTATGTATCAAGCATTTCCAAAGATTTTCAATGGCGTTTATATATCATCTGATAATTCCCAGCAAGGCAGCGCTTGTGCTATGAAAATATGCAATTAGTTAAGAGAATCCAGATGATGGTCTGGCCTCAGGGATAAGAAAGGTTTGAGAAGAGCTTAGTCTGACCCCTAGTGTTTAAGACGTAACAGTACAGTCTTTACAGTTCAACAATGAATAATTACGAAACAGCAATTTGAAGAATCCATCGTTTGTCAGACTTGGCAACCATTGCAAAATAATCATTTCAACCTCAGGATAATTTAGTAGTGTAATACATGCTAAAACACTTTTTATATGTAGTAATATTAGTCCTTTTGTGCAATGACTTTCAGATATTTTGGTAAGGAACAAACAGTGAATGCAGGCTGAGCCAAGCTGAACTAAATGGTGTTCTTGTGATAACAATTGATGCTGGGGTTAAATTTCTATCAATGCAGAGTCTAATCAGTTGTCAATCTTTTGTGATTCTCAACAGTAACATAATTAACTCTGAAAGCAGAGGCTAACACTCAGGCTCATGCTTATTAAACGTAGTACTTTGTCTTCATCTGAGAAAAGTAAACTTCTCAATAACAATTTTTAGCTTGATGTATTTAAACTCAAGCCTTTCAGTATCCAGTCACTTTTAAAGTGTTACTGGGGTATTAACCACCCTGCACCAGCACGTAAATAAGAACACCTATACCTCTTTTCAGAAATCCAACCCAATAATCTATAATCCTGGGTGTAGAAGGAGCACCTGGCAAGACAAGTCAAACAGGGTTTATTAAGTCTAAAGTAACCGCTGAGCAAATCCTGTTGTGGCTACTCAGTATTTGTTGGGATTTCCCCTTGAAAATCCAGGTCAATATGTTAGCAAATCATTAGAGATGAGATGGATTTAAAAATGAATCTATTTTTGTACAATTGTAATTTTAACCTTTTATTCCAATGCAGCTGTTTCCTTAATTCTATTAAATGTTGCATACACGATTGGTGTAAATGTTAATTTGTCTTTTAAAGAAGAGGTTCAGACTCTCAAAAGAGGAGTAAGGGAGATGCTACCATTACATTTTTCCTCAGTTATTTTGCCATTTTGTGTCATTGGGCTTCACCTGGAAATTGCATAATTTTTTATACACTAGTGGAATGAGAGTGAATTGATGTGTGTTGTCCTATCATGCAATGTTTATTGTATAAAGGACTATTAAATTCTCAGTTCTGAACATTGTTGTCCTCAAAGTTCTATGTGATATAAATTATCTATCAACTATATAAATGTACATTTTAAATCTGCCAGGTCAAATCACAAATACATTTTAAAACATACCTTTTTATTTGATATCTATATTATAGATTCTCCCCAAAAATGATATTGTATGTAAGCTGCTTATTTTAAAGAACACTATGTCATTTTATTATCTTACAATTACAGCTTCAGAATCATTGTAATGCTTCACTTACCTGTACTAGGGAGAATAAAGCCTCTGTTCTTGCTAATCTGGTTTCAGCACTGCAGAGACTTCACTATGTAATTTTTGGACGAGGGCAGGTCACCATCCCAACCCCCTCCCTCCTCCCCTCCCTTCCCCCTCAATTTCAGGATATTCCAGTAAAAATTAAGTTCACTCTGCAACTGTAAGGTGAGCAAAAATATCAAAGCTTGTCCAGTTTTCCTTTAAAATTTGCAGATGAACATGCAAACATGACCAAGATACCAAAAAATGGTCTTTGCAATTGAAATGTAGATATGTAGCTAATATCAATCAACAGTTGAGTGAATAAAAATAAGATGATGTTCCTAAATCCTATTTGTTAAGTGCTTCTGACTTACAAGCACAAGACTTAAAAAAAGGTGTACAGCTCACTTCACCCCAAGGTCTTATTAGCACTGACGTTAATTAATTGCATGGTTAGCTATTCTTTGCGAGAGGCCAGAGAGAATGATATTTGTTCCTTGTATTCAACTTGTTCCACCAGGGAAAAAAATCATGTGAAGATAATCTCGGTCAAATGATGTACCATGATTTGGTGTCAACCTCATACTGCTGGTTTATCAGTGAATGACAACAACTAAAGGCTGTAAAGAAGATCAGCCATAGCAATATAACACATGTAGAGGAAGCAATGGCTTTGGGGAGACTGTCATTATTTTGAGCAGAATGGACCAGCCCATCTCTCAGTTTACTTGCTCTAGTCGACTACCAATCCATCACAAGGACAGAGTAAACATTGTTCAAAGCTCCTCAGGTGCCAGACGTCTCTGGCAAAGGGATCTTAAGATTTTCTCTGCCTTAGCAGTCACTCTTCCAAAGCTTGATTGTCTTGTCATTCTCCAGAGCTGCAGATGCTATGATGTTCTCCGTAGGATGACATGCTGTCGCAATCACCACATCTAGGAGAGAGAGGGGAAAAAACCTTTATAGGAGGTGCATAGAATCACTGTCAAATTAAAAGCATGTATCTCTATTTTTGTGGATCTCTAGTTTACAGCATCATTTGAACAATGCAGATGATGTACCATGATTTGGTGTCAACCTTATACTGCTTGTTTATCAATGAATGACAAAAATTAAAAGGCTGTAAAGATGATTAGCCATAGAAATTTAACACATGTAGAGGAAGCAATGCCTTTGGGGAGAAACAATGCTTTGGGGTCAGCCGTGGCCTGGTGGTTAGGGAACTGGGCTTGTAACCGGAAAGTTGCCCAGAGCCGTCAGGTTATGACCTAACCCCCAACTGCTCCCCAGGCGCAGTGGCTAAGGCTGCCCAATCACTCCGGGCATGTGTGCTCACTGCTACTTGTAAACGTGTATTTCACTGCACGGAATGTGGTTAAGTTAAATGTGGAGAACAAATTCCTCTGTGTGCAAGCACAGTTGCCAGTAAAGTAATTCTAATTCACAAAGATGTCATGCGTGTTAACATTTCATGATGAATGAACCAATAGAAATGCTCAATGACTTGACATAAACATTTTTTTAAACATTGAATTCCATTGAAAAGTTAAGAAGGGTGTATTTTGCTGCTCCTGTAAAGTTACTGTTTTGAAAAATACATTGGACAGCAACGATATCTTACATGTATATTAACTCATAGGAGTATAGAATATTCCATAAGCAATATGTGCTACAGGGTGTAATATTGGACACCCTACCTGCATGTCCTTGTAATTTCTGCACTATTTCTTTGGTCTGTAGGTTCCAGATGTAAACCATGTGGTCTTCAGAGCCTGAGACAATCCACTGGATGGAGTAAGAATGCCTGAGTTACTTAAAATGGAATTTACTTGGACTATGTCCAAAACTAAAATAAATGTAACAACAGCTTTGAGAAGGCTACATACCTTGCCTCCGGTAACAGAGAAATTGGCAAACACACAATACTTCTCATTCTTATGTCCAGTGTAAGTCTTCAGACACTGCAAACACGCATGAAGGGGAAATAAACAAATGCACACTAACAAAAAATAACTGCTCCCTGCAGACAAAGTAGTCTGGCCTAAATATAACTGATATCAGTTTTAAGTGTTATTTTTCTAAATACAGCAACCTACCTTCCCTTTACTGTAGTCCCAAAGTTTTAGAGTACTGCAAGAAAGAATACATTAAAAATATGCTTTGCATAATCTAGAACTGCTATAGGCATGTGGTTTTTAGTAAGACAGTTATACTTACTTATCAAGTGTTGCAGCCAGTATGTACTTCCCATTTGGTGAAAACTTGACAAATGAAACTGGGGGGTTATCATCATCTGGAGCCCAGAAAATGTCAGTGTTAACAAACAATTAATTCCCTGTTAGAGTTCAAATTCAAATTTAACTCAGATTCAACTAACACACAAAACAATAGTCACAGAGAATTATATCAAAGAAAATTGTGTATTTAATATATTGCACTATGGTAAACTGAGTTTGAATTGTTGTTTAAATATGAGTTTTCTACAGTTTTAAAATCCCCTCTCCATAAAGACCATATACACAAAGGTAATTGAGAAAACGGTTATTAATTCAAAGAGATCAGAAGTAGAAAAAGGTCACATAAAGTATATAAGCTGATAAAAATCATATATGTATCTCAAAATGTACACTGTTTTAAAAAATGGACACAGGCTACACACACGTACTTGTTGCAATATGTGAGATGAAATGCATTTATTAGCACTTAAAAGAAAACATTGTTTACGTTTATGGCTTGCAGTCACATACCAATAAGCGTCTTCAGACACTGTCCAGAAGCGGTGTCCCACATTCGGCTGAAAAGCATTAAAGTGTATATAACCAAAGACAAAGAAATGTAAGATGATTGGAACATGTAGTGAAGGCATAAAATCTTACCAAAGGCCATCATAGCTACTGGAGACTATTAGGGAGCCATCTCTGTTGAAATGAACCTGGAGAACATAAAATTTTAATCTTAGAGGTATGCATCATTTCAGTAGCAGATTTACTTTGTCTGCCACTTACAGCAGAAACAGGGTCAGAGTGAGCCGGTAGGGTCTTCAGACACTTGCCAGTCTTGACATCCCATATCCGTACACTCTCATCAAACTGACAACACAAAGTCAAACCTTAATTTAACGTGCATGAATATAAACAAATGACCTGAAGTACTACCAACATGTAAGTCAGAATTTAATGTAAACTAATACTCACTGATCCAGATACCACCAGGTTTGACTGAGGGTTGAAGTTACAACAAAACACATAGTTGCTGTGGCCTTTCAATGTTTTCAGACATTTCCCCTTTAGATTAAACACAAAATATGAGTCGGATTAAATATGATTTCATGGTCAAATCCAGCAATGTTTACCCATCAGTGAGAAACCAATGCCAATGTTAAATCACTTTGAATTCTCTGAGAGAGTCTATTTTTATCATCAGTGAAACCATGAGATATTAATGGAAACTACATCAAACCAGAGATGCTGTTTATTCAACCACTTACTGAGCCCATGTCCCAAATCTTTAGAGTCTTGTCATCTGATGCAGACACCAAAAGGTTTGAGTCTGAGGACCATGCCACATCAGATATACCCTAAGGAGAGTAAACAAGATCCAAGTTAAAACATAGGAATATGTCTAAAATGCTCCTAGGCAGATTACATTTATTAAATTTGATGGAGGTGTATCCCCCCGTTATGTTTTGAATCACTCACACACACACACACACATATATATATAATTTTCTAGGCTCCTTATGTTTTACATGATTGCTGATTCATCATAAATGTCAACTGAACACATATGGAGGATTAACAATTATTTGATTATCTAAACCTGAGTTAAAAGGACAATTTTAATACTAAATAATGAGAAAATAATCTCTTAGATTATTAGATAGAGGCTTAATCAGGAACCCTATTTTTAGATGAATATTATTTGCGATGTACTCAAAACAGGTTATACATCAATATTCCATGTATTACAACATAAATTATTAAATAATTATTTTAAAAAAACTTACAAGTTTATGTCCAGTGAGTGATTTTTCAAATTTTCCATCATATGCGCCCCATATTTTGATTAGTTTGTCAGCCGCTGGAAAAAAAGCATGTTAAACTGTCTGGTCTGTAATCCTAAAGATTTAATTCACTAAAAAAGCAGCCTAGACCTAAAAAATTAAAGCCTTACATGAGCTGGCCAGCCATTCACCATTTGGGCTGAATTTGACAGATGATATAGCTTTTGTGTGTCCCGCAAGTGTGAACTTCAGGGTATAGTTTGGCTTCACTGGAGCAGGCTTATAAGGAAAGAACAATATGATTACATGTTTCCATTTAAAAAATAAGGGAAATAAGTGTTATTTTTGTAACAATTAGCTACAAACAGCTTTACATCTATATTCCAATAACTTATCTATTGTTCTCTAGCCTCTACTCTGTACCTTGGTGGATGGTGCTGATGATGAATGTGTTTTATTTGCTTCAGCGTCTGCTTTCTTTTCTTCTGTTGCCATGACTGTAGCTCATCAAACACTTTATGACAAAGAAATGCAAGACAGAGCAGCAGTTCAGACTAGGAGTAAAGAAATATAACATCTTACAACACAAGTGGATTATCTTATTCTGCATTATCTGATTCTTTGTTGTTGTCTAGGATCTGAGTCTTAGGATGCTTGTGCAGTCTGCTCCAGTCTAGGATAACAGTCAGGAAAATATACTACATTTGTCAATTTTAGTAAACACCTACTCGTTCAATGCTTCTTCTGAAAAATGGGTATTAATTAGACATTGCAACACAACTGCTTTAGCAGGGTCAGGTCTTAATGTTGGAGGAATTAGTTCCGGATCAAAAACTCCAGTCCAACCCAAAGGTCATGGATCACCGCAGAAGATCGTTCCACTGATCTACAGCAAAATTCAGAAGGAGTTAATTTTCTTCTAGCTAAAATAAGGCACTGACCAATACGAGGCTATATGTCTACGGAGACTGGTGTGACTGTTTGGCAACATAATCTTAGGGTGCAACATAAAGTACCTAAATTCTCTATTTAGAAGCAGTGTCAGTGAAATTCTGGAAATATTTTATAGACAGACAAATATTCTTGTACACGTGGTATTTCTTGATTTGTGTGAATTAAGTTAGTTGATCTGAGTGCTATATAAATAAGCAGCACATTGGCAAAATTAATGGGTGAGGCGCGTTATTATGGTCTAGTTGTGCCCGTACTCACTGTGGCCGCTGGTTGTTTGGAGAAGTCTGTATAACTCCTTCACCTGAGCGCCACCTGTGAGTTAAACGCAGTGGACATTATGAGACTCCTGTTTGATTCTTATTCGGGTTTCTAGCTAGTTCCTCCCAAAATTGTGCATTCGATTCTGCTTCGTCTAAGGCGGAGCGGGAAGCTTGAATTAAAATGACAACTCCAGCTTTGTGCTGACATTCATTAAAGGAACACCTGCCGTTACTGACATTACTGGGCTATAGTGGCTAATAACATTAGCCATCCACGGACTATGTTGTACTTCCGTTTTACACAAAAAAATCCGTTCACGCTGTATTAAACTGGGGACTGCAAAACCCTTCTCACTTACTTTTAAAGAACAACTTAAATCCGTTTATTTGGACAAAGCAAACATCTTGAGTTCAGACTAAGTGACTTACAGAAAACACCATTTAACTTTCAAAGCCTATCTTACAGCTTTCTTGGAAGAGTGCGGCGCATGCGCTTTAATGACACCCCCTGCGTCACTGTAAACAGTTCTGCATGTTTCTCTCCTGATCTCCCTAGACACTAATTCAAAAAAAAGGGGGGGGGGGTGCTACAAATATATTAAAATCTTAATGTAAATAAAACATGTTCAGTGAAGAAATCAAACACGCGAAAGCGTCTTAAAAGAGTATTACCATTTGAAAGAGTATGAAGTATGAAATTAAAAACAGTTATGTTGGAAACATGCAGACTTGCACCTGCAGTGGTGCCATAGCTGTATGTGGTGCAATCAAGTTTGAAGAAAATAAAAATCGCCTACTGATGACGTATCCTAAATTGGGTGGAGCTTTTGAAACGAAAATTGGTTTTGATGGGACATTTCCTCCTACCCTACACGTTTTGATAACATAAATTTGAATATCACATCTCTAATTTTAGCCTTAATATCAGAGGCTACAGAAGCAGTTGATATTTGTTTTATGTATTTGTGTAATCTCTTCTGCATATTATAGTGAGAGAATATTCACAGATAGAACGAATTCAGTCAAAGTCATAAGGCAGAGCATACACTTTACTTTAAAATTATGATACATAACAGGACAAATAACATATTGTTATATGCTAGTTATTGCATGCTTATATAAAATATTTAGAGAAACATTGTTTGGATTATTGCCTGTTATAATATTTAGATACAGACTTCCACTCTTTGCTCCACAGTGTTGTACATGAAGTAGTCAAGTGAATTGAACAGAACTATTTATTATACGCCTTCCAATCTGCAGGAGCCCAATTTTTTTTCTTCACTCATCAATATTTAAAAATAGAAATGACCATTTCTGTCATCAATAGGCATTTATTTGAGTTCTTGTGAGAATTCTGCCCTGATCTGATCTGCCTTGCCCCTCTCTCCTCAAATTAGCACTCATGCAGTACTGATCTCCAGGCCAAACTGCTGCTACACACTTCTCTGACCCACAGCATCAGACAGACAGGTAAAGTGTTGTGTGTGCAATCCCTGACGTTGCTTGGTGCAAAATTCAGCACAACATTTAACATTATAGCGCCACTGAAAACTCTTGCCTTTTCATACAAAGAGCATCTATGCTTAACTTATAAGCATAGATGACGTGTATAGCTTACACGTTTTGTAGTCATAAGTTATAAAACACATGATTTCAAAGCCTTGTCCAGCTGTTTACTGACGTTTGTCATGTTTAATGAAGGGGAAGAGAGACAAACTGCAGCAAACAGACCGACATGGAATTTAAAAACAGATTTGCTCTTTTACAATTTTTTTTTTAATTTATCTTCTTTTTTTTATTTTATGAAAAAATTGGCGATGGGTGTCTTTTTTTTTTTGGCTTGAGCACCTGCCCCCAAAATGTCTGTGCACGTGCCTGCTACAGTGTATAGTTTTAGAACTACAAAGTGCTCCTGTATGGTCAGTGGTGCTGAGAGAATGGATATTATTGTGGAAACAAGGAGGTGGTTTTAATCATTTGAAATGACTGGTATTAGATAAATAAACTATTAGGAATTTTAAATTTGCTTACACACTGAAATATGTTGTCATGCGTTTTGAATTGTTTACTCTAATTGTCTTGTTGTGTTTAATATATTTAAATTATACTTGTTATTTTAAAAAATGGCAGTGTAGTTATATTAGAGCGCCTCCTGTCAAGTTCAGCCCTTATCATCAGCTTCAGAGCAGCAGGAGTCAGGACCACAATACAGTGCGACAGTACGCATGCGTACAACACTGACCAACTAGTGTCGACCCCAGCCGTCTATTATGCTCCTTCGCTGCAATAAAAGCGACCCGAAAATCTGCGAAGAAAACGCTGCCGGAGCTGCTTGGAGTGAAAGTAATAAAAGTGTAACATGCCTATTTTACCGTTACCGCTTTCGGTTGGAGATTATTGGCAGTACATATTGATTCCTTTCTTTTTTTCGGGAATACACAACTGAATGTGGAGCTCTCGGAGCTCGATTCGCCTCCTCCTCTCTCTGTGTGTAGCTAACAATGTAACAAAGCGGCTCTTATTTTAGTCTTACTCCGTGTTAGGTAAATGTAGATAGGATTAATAGCCATTTGAGTTGTTCCGGGTTTGTTTTCTCTCTGGTTATGGGACTCGGTTCATTTTCAAATTGGCCCGCTAACTGGCTAACATTAGCTGGCTGCACGGCATGCACACAATGGCTATCGTTGACGAAGCCGAAGTTAGCTGCTTATTCGGCAGCGTCTTATAGAATTTTTCCGTTCCACCTTAAATGGGGCAGCGGTTGTATACAGTCTCTCTAGTCGGTAGACTGGAACGGCTACACCATTTAAGGTGGAACTGATTTTTTTAAGAACCCGTCTATCGCATTGGAAACGATAGCCCGCCATCTTTTTAAAGAAGTTCATCTCCAGACATTAGTGGCTTCTTACGCTTGTAGTCCAGGACATTGTTTTAAAAATACGTTTTGCTAACGTTATGTTACTTAATGTCCGCGGTCTAATTTTGTGCCCTGTGAGCCAATCAAATTTGACTTTACTGCGAGGGTTTTTTTCACGTTATCTTGTGAGGAACTGATTGTTTTTTTTTCTCTGTAGCGTTTGTTTGTTTTTTTTATTTTTATTTTTTTTTTTTTGTAAAATTAGTTTTTACATTATTTTTTTGTTGTGTGTTTAGGACTGCTGTATGTAAACATTTCGCCCTAGGTTCTGATTAATTGCTTCTTTCAAAGAGAAGCCCCTGGTTGAAACACGCCTTTATAACTTCATTGTGGTGGGCGGGGATAAATGTGATTGTTTTTCTTCTGTCTAAAAAAACAAATACGTTAAAATCAGCGGCGTTTAAAGCGGACTCAAGTGGGAATATGCTTTCAAACTTTAGCTCTGTTTAGATACTCAGTCAAACTTTTTTTTTTATTTTATTTTATTTTATTTTTTTTAATAAAAGATAATTAGTTTTGTGCAAACTCTGATTAATATTTTGAAAGCTTTTATATCTGATGAAGCTTTCTTTATGTATAAGGAATTTTTTCCTTTACGTCTGCCATAATTCCATTCAGAATATAGTGACCTCTGCATTGTCACACAAACAGCAGGCATTCCTCGTCTTATTTCTTTTCTTGATTGGACACACACTGGTAACAAATTGACAAAATGCTAGTATTTACTATTTGTAAAGACGCACACTGTATGCCTGTGTCAATGTTTGAGGACCTTTCCTAGACTAAGACTAATTCCAAATGCAGAATTGAGTATTCCACCAGTTTCTGCATCATGTAAATTTTGAGATGTAAATATTCATTCAGAGAAAAATTGATGTGATATGATGCATTGTAGAGAAACTTGCCGACTCTGATTTCTTTGCAGTGGTGGTGATGGGAACCAGGGGTTGTGATGTCTACAACGTAAATATAGTCATTTTATTTATTATCTTCAATGACCAGTAAACCCACGTGCGTTTTGAGTTTATTTTAAATGGTAAAATTGTGATACATCTTTTTAAAAAGTGCCTTACAACATCTTGCATACGTCTCTCTGCCTTGCAAAAAAAAAAATAAATACAATAAAAGCATATTTAAAAATTCTTTAACAAGATGTGGCAGACATTAGTGTACGTATAATCGTATATGCAATAACTTTCTGTAAGTTACCTTTTAGAAGCAATTTAATGATGGATTTTTTTTTTGTTTTGTTTTGTTTTGTTTTTTTATTCACCAGTCAATTAAAAGAGGGCAGTCCTGAATGATATCGTTTATAACAGTTTGGTGTGACAAAAAATTGGTAATCAGAAAGTGCTTGACAATGCATTGACAATAAACAAAAAATAATATATAACTTATGTATATATTTTAATTTCTGTATGTGTTATTTCTGTTGGCTGATGCTATTTTTATTTGTTTATTAATTTGGTTCAAATATAAAAGAAGCTGAGAAATCTTGTAAGACTTGTATGCAAACATGAGTGTATTACCTTTATTAAACTAAAACTAAATATCATCATATGCCTAATATATTTGGAAGTTTAAAAATATCAGTATCTTACAACTGTAAAACAAGATATTGTCTGTTTTATGTTGAATAATAAATAAAACATTTACTAACTCTGGGCTTTCAATGTTTTTCTAGCAGTGTGCTGACACTCAGGTCCTGAAATGGGATGTGTGTATCGAGGAGGGAGTAAGGAGAAGAAAGAGGAACACAATAATCACTAAACTCACAGAGTCCCAGACATCAATCAAGTGAATTTTTCCCCCCCCTTTTTTTTTTTTTTTTTTTTTCCCTCCTCCTCCCCTCCCTCCGCTGTTCAGAATGTCAGCGGTCACATCTCCTAGCCAGGCTCCTCCCACTATTGTCAACCCTCCTCCACCTGAAGTTACGAACCCCAATAAGCCTGGCCGAAAAACCAATCAGCTACAGTACATGCAGAATGTAGTTGTGAAGACTTTATGGAGGCATCAGTTTGCTTGGCCCTTTTACACACCTGTGGATGCCATCAAGTTGAATCTTCCGGTAAGTAAATATAATTGAGTGGTTTGTTTGCTTCTTTGCTGTCAAATCAAAATTTCCAGTTTTCTCAACTTGTTCATAATATCTTATTCTTAAGGACTACCATAAAGTTATCAAAAACCCAATGGATATGGGAACAATCAAGAAGAGACTTGAGAATAATTACTACTGGACCGCTGGTGAATGCATGCAGGATTTCAACACTATGTTCACAAACTGTTATATCTATAACAAGGTAAAGGTTTTTTATATTTGTGCATCAATATATGCTCAGTACAAATTTTTATATTTGAATATGGCAATTGTTTTATTACTTAAAACATGTCTGTATATTCATTTTACAGCCTACAGATGATATTGTCCTCATGGCGCAAGCCTTGGAAAAAATTTTCCTCCAGAAGGTAGCACAGATGCCCCAGGAGGAGGTGGAACTACTGCCACCACCTCCAAAAGGCAAAGCACGCAAACCTGGGCCACCCCCTAGCTCAGGTAAATCTTTTTGTCCTCTAGTTACTATAATATTTTTTATCTGATACAATTATAGAAATGTATATGTTGATACTGATACCATTTGGAAAATTTGAGTTGTTTTTATTTGAAGCACTATAGCTTCCTCAAACTATTGAAACAGTGTACTACACTACAAAAAGTACACACATGGCTAACATCATTACTAATTGTAGGGTGTATTTGTTTGGACTGGATCAAGTTCATTTTTTTTTCTCACTCATATCTGATTCATTTTTTTCACTGATTCATAATACTAGATTAGTACCATCTTTAGTTTTAAGAGTCCTTACACTTTCCCACTCTTCCTTTTGTAATATGTCTAACAGAAAATCAGCAAGCTTTGGCTATGTCCTCTGCTTCCCCGTCCTCTTCGTGTCCAAGTTCTCCTCCACAGCTGCCCCAAACTCCTGTAATAGCAGCCACGCCTGTGTCAACCATCACCTCCAATGTCCAAGCTGTGCCTCCTGCTGCATCCATGCTCCCCAGTGCACAGCCTGTCGTCAAAGTAAGACCTTCGTTTGACCAGTGGAAACAGTAATATTTAGCATTTTTACATGGTGCTTTCTTTCAATGTTGACTGTGCTTCAGATCACTGTCATATTCATTTTTACACACTGGGCTGGATTTTCTGAAGAATTTTTGAAATAGTGGGTGTTTATTTAAACTTATTCACAAATCTTTTAGATATTTTTAATAATCCAAAATTGCTCTGTTTATTTATGATTTTCAGCCTTAGCAGATGATCAAGTAAATTATTTAAAATGTTTTATGGTTTTTAAGTGTTATCCAAAGCCAACCTTTGTGTCCACACAAGCACAGAAAGGGTGCTTCCTCTGTCATCCTTGCATTTTGCCTTTAGTATTCAATCTTCCATGCTCTTTCAAATAATAGTATGATTTTATTATTATTATTATTATTTTATTATTGTTTATTTGGTTCCAGAAGAAGGGGGTGAAGCGGAAAGCAGACACCACCACCCCCACCACCTGCGCCATCACTGCCAGCAGAGGAGAATCTCCCACCGGCATGCTTGAGTCCAAACACAGTAAGGTCATCTCCAGACGTGAG
This sequence comes from Hoplias malabaricus, assembly GCF_029633855.1. Taxonomy (NCBI): domain Eukaryota; kingdom Metazoa; phylum Chordata; class Actinopteri; order Characiformes; family Erythrinidae; genus Hoplias; species Hoplias malabaricus. Next base: position 15,801,026 of record NC_089820.1, on the reverse strand, counting down.
AGCACTGGCCGACCGATCAAACCCCCCAAGAAGGATCTAGAAGACAATGAGCTGCTCCAACAAGGCAACAAGAAGAGTAAGCTTAGCGATCATCTCAAATACTGTGACACCATCCTGAAGGAGATGCTGTCGAAGAAACATGCAGCCTATGCTTGGCCTTTTTATAAACCAGTGGATGCAGAGGCCCTAGAACTGCACGACTACCATGAAATCATCAAGCAACCCATGGATCTGAGCACTGTCAAAGTACGTTCTTCAGATGTTCATTGTCATTAAATCTGTCTGTTCTGCTTTATAGGCACCAAATTATTTCTGCTTGCAGTAAGTTTTATCGGTAGGCTATAAAATAAAGTTGAGATTAAGTCAGATTTGGCTTTTGTCCTGCCTATTATCATACCTAGTCCTATTATTGTAGTAGTAAATATTTAATTAATTTTATACATATTCTTACATGCTGTGCGCTCCTTAGAAAAAGATGGATGGCAGAGAGTACCCAGATGCCCAGAGCTTTGCAGCAGATGTCCGGTTAATGTTCTCAAACTGCTACAAATACAATCCGCCTGATCATGAGGTTGTTGCCATGGCAAGGAAGCTTCAGGTAAGAATAAAATCAAGGGCAGTTCTTCTGTCATATATATATATATATATATATAGTTATAAATAATAAGGAATTGGTCTGGATATAAGGAGTCATTTGAAAAAAAAAAAAAAAACTAGGAAAATGTGTCTACAACCATTTTATCTCTGGAACATTGACAGGTTTATTTTAGTTCACATAGAATATACACTTTTTTTTAACTACCTACACCCATCCACTTTCACTTTCTCTCAGTTGCTTTCAACAGTGTCCATATAACAATTTCATTTGCTCTTCTGGCAGGATGTTTTTGAGATGCGCTTTGCTAAGATGCCAGATGAGCCTGCTGAGCCATCATCCCCTGGGGCAGTCTCAGCCACAGCCGTGGTCAGCAAGAGTACGGGCAGCAGTGAGAGCAGTGCTGACTCCTCCAGCTCCAGCTCTGACTCTGAGGAAGAGCGTGCCACACGTCTGGCTGAACTGCAGGAACAGGTGAGTGTCCTGCAGGTGGGTCCCACCATTCACAACCAAGATCCAAAGCAGGGGTGGAGGGACAGGTTTGAGGTCTTAACCACCCATCCTTACCTACAACCTACCCACCCCAGATTCACTGTGTAAGCGCCATTGGATAACTTTTTAAAAATTATTTATTTGTCTAAACTGCCCACTTTGACCCAGGACTGAAAATTTAACCCTCTACCGCCTCTGCATTTTATGTTGGCATCTTGGTACACTGGGTTGCATGCAGTACAATTATAAACTGATTTTTGCCAAATCAGTTCCTGTCACACCTAGTTTCATGCTATTTTTCTGGCTTTGACGTAATTTGTTGTAATAAATTTCTAACGTTTTTAAATATATAATTTTGAGAATGACTATTTTTGTCCCACTTTGGCTTTTTTACCAGCAAATCACTAAGGACCACCCGAAGGGTTACAGGGCGGGGGGAAAAAACGGGTGTGCCAAACATTTTCAGGTGATTTATGTTTTTATTTCCCCGTCCTCACCTTCCAACTAAACCTTCCATTTTTTTGTTAGCACCTGGTTAAATGAGCGGTAGAGGGTTAAGGTCGTACCTGTAATTGAGCTGGGCAGTCATCTCCCTCAGTGAGCCTGCTTTGCCACACAGCTTGCTTTTTCATTCTGCTTTCTGCTCTGCTCTATGATCTGCTGAATGACATTGATTGGCATGTATTTTGGGTTTGTGTTGGATTTTTTTTTCTCCGTTGTGCTTCTCTAAAAGATGGCACAATTCACCTCTGAAAGAATTGTTGTAGTGAGGTTTGGGTAAGAGATGGACAGCCAGTTGAGAAAGAACTATGTTGCCAGTTAAAGTAATAGTCCAATGCAATTCCGAAAAAAAAATACATACAAATATATATATTTTTTTCCTGCAGTTAAGGTATTGTGCAAAAAAATTTTTTCATTGGGTATACAGTGAGATTTTGGTTTTAAAGAGGATATAACATGGGGGGTGGGGGTGCACTTCTTCAGTGCATCTGCATATTGTGTGTAATTTGGAATGCTTACCAGATCACACAAGACGACCCAGTCTTTTTTTTTTTTTTTTGGTAGGCTGTCTAACTCGGAAAACATAGAATAAACCACGTGCCAATCTGATTTTGTTAAGTTTGTGAAGTCATGTACAGAGACATTAGAATGCTGCCTCCTCATCCTAGTCACAGCACTGGACCCACATCTATGTGATGTATGTAATTAACAGGAGTCACTTTATGCTCAATAATTTTATTTATCTGTGCTTAAAGTGTAAAAATAAGAAAAGAATAAAAAGAACCGAGCAAATGTGTGTCAAAATGAAACTTCCACCTGGTTGCTTCTCAATGGTTGAACTAAGCTGTGGCTCATCAGAGCTGTTTAGACGGGGTGAGTATGGTGCCCTAGTACTTGATCCTTGTACTGTTTTGATCAAAGTAAGTCATAGATGACTTTCTATGACCCCAGGAAACTGTTTCTACTTGTGGAAAAGGTGTATTATATGCACCCTTTTAAAATTGCCTTGTAGTTGGTCAAATGCATACAGTATTAAATTAACAGTCACTTCTGGTTATATATCTGCAGTTAAGTGCACCCTATATGAATTTCCAAATTCCCAAATGTTTGCAATCTCTCAAATTATTCCAGCATCTGATCATTTTTGCAGCATGAGCAAAGGTAACATGATTTTCTAGCCTGCAAAGCTTCTGCAAACCAACAACAGATAGTAAGATGAGCAATAAGATGTAGCTAATGAATGAGAAAGAAACATCCTTTAGAGCAGAACTGTAAATCAACCATCACAAAAAGAAACATGGTAAATAAGGTGTTACTTGGAAGAAAAATGGCAATCTTTTTTACCATGTATGCTTCTACCTCTGAATTTTGGGTGAACATTTGCAGATGCCTTTTTCCCTTGTGAGGGCATTGGCCACTCATTCTCATGGGGGTCAAAAGATAACCCTGTTTAGAAATAGTTAGTTGTTTTGCTCTCTTTTTCTTTTTAATGAATACAGATTTCTCATCCACAGTTAGGTGTAAGATATACATTTTCAGGCTTATGAGGGATTGTCCCATCAGGTACATTTTGTCACAGACATCATCAGATGAAAATCTTGCCAGAAGTGAACCTCCTCTATGATCACTTGTACGTTTTATAACAAACAGCAACTGACAATAAAACTGTGGGATTTGAAAAGTCATGTAATATCCACTAGGCCTAAACTGGAGCACAGTATAAAATAGAAAGGGCACCATGAACGTATATTGGTATTGGCAGCTATTTTTTATAATTCTGTATATGTTTTTTTGTCACGATTTTTTTTTTAAAAGAGCATTTTGATGGTATTTTGGAAAAGCTGAACTCTGATGTAATTGGTTATTTTCCAATGCATGGGATCTACTTGAGTCAGCTTTTTTGCTTTTCCATTAGGCAAAAAAACCTGTTACCTGGTACATAAAAACAGGTACTTTTTTTGACTCCCTGTTAACTTGTATTTTTATAGTATTTTTTTATTAAATTAATCCGACAACACAACGGCATCTCTCAAAATTATGGGCCAAACGTGCCACAAAGAATGAAAACCCCTACTGATCTGTTTGGTATGAGGTGAGGAGTGCCGTTCAGTCCTAGAAAGACAAAATAACATGATAATACAAGACAATTAAATTGCATTTAACATTTCCAATGCCATTGATGTGTTTTTCATAGCCAGTGGGTCCCATTAGAGATTTATAAAAGATTATTTTGTGATATGATCAGCTACATTTCACATGGGAGCTGTGATATTGAAAAAGCAAATGGATATCATGCCATGGAAATGCTCCAAATATATGTTGTTGTAAAAGCATCTGCCCCATTTTGAAATAAATGTTGCATTTCATATTCCATTCTTTAATTATATTACATTTACATAATTACATTTTAATATTCATGTATATGTATCAGCGTATGCACCAGCATTTCCAAATATTTATATGTACATTTTAAAAATTTGTATTGTGACCAGTAAAAATGGAAAATCATTTCATGTATCACCTGTAATTACATAAAAGAAAACGTACAGACAGAACCAACTGATTAAAAGTCAAAAAGCTGTTTTTTTTGTTTTTGTTTTTGTTTTTTTGATGGGGAAAAGCATTGGATTATCACTTCATCTGCAGACCTCTTCATATGTCATTCCTTTTGCTTGTGGGCAGTATTAAAAATAAAAGAAAGATGTGTAAAATTTAAATGTCATTCATTGTCTTTTAAAAGCTATTTCCCTCATCACTTTGTCTTGCCATCAGCCCCTGCACAGTTAAAATCCTCCTTGCAACTAGTAGCACCTTTTGTAGTTGGCCTCTGTCCTCCTGTTAACTGACTGGCCTTTTCCCCTCTCCTCAGCTGAAGGCTGTTCATGAACAGCTAGCTGCTCTGTCACAGGGCCCTGTCAGCAAGCCAAAGAAGAAAAAAGAGAAGAAAGAGAAGGAAAAGAAGAAGAAAGACAAAGAGAAAGACAAAGACAAAAGCAAGGCCAAGGTGGTGGTGGAGGAGGAGAAAAAGACTAAGTCTTCACAGCAGAACAAGCAGACTCAGCCAAAAAAGAGCTCCACGAGGAAACCTAACAGCACATCCACTACCAGGTAAAGATGAATGTATTTATTTATTAAACTTTAAATTACTTAACGTTAAAGATGAAAACAATGTATAGGATGCCTGTAGTTTAATTCTATATATAACACATTACACAACATTAATATTATGGTAGTTACTAAAGCATTTATAAGTTACCCAGTATTTTAAAGGGGCATTCCAGCCTAACTGAAGCACTGAATGTTATGAAATGTTATTCATTACTGTGTTAGCATACTAATGTGTATGTGGATGGTATTTTCATCATGCACATCAAGCCAGTTATTTGGAAACCCAACTAGGAGACAAGTTGACATGTTTACAACAGATGAAGAAATGAATTATTTTTATTTACTCTGAAAAAGTTTTAAATTCAATTGTGGAGATCATTCTGAATAGGACCTAAATGCTAATTCTTTTTTGACCAATGTTTGTTTTAAAAAATAATGCCCATAGTCTGTTTGCTAAGAGAATATCTTCAATACTGCAGTGTCATAACTCATCTGAAATGTTTAATTCCACAGGCAGCCCAAAAAGGGTGGCAAACCCAGTGCAGCAAACTGTGAGTCAGATGAGGAGGAGGCCCTTCCCATGTCATATGATGAGAAAAGACAGCTCAGCCTGGACATCAACCGGCTGCCAGGCGAGAAGTTGGGTCGCGTGGTGCACATTATCCAGTCTCGGGAGCCTTCGCTGCGTGATTCTAACCCGGATGAAATTGAGATTGACTTCGAGACACTTAAGCCTTCCACACTACGTGAGCTGGAGCGCTATGTCAAGTCCTGTTTACAGAAGAAGCAGCGCAAACCTTTACGTAAGTTCAACCCTGGTTGCTTTTCAAAATGTGTGTTGTCTCTCTATCTTTCTGACCTGAGCTCAGTTTTCTGCTACAGACAAAACTCTCCTGTCTGGCTGCTGAAAGTGCTCTGAAAGCTAATTTGGCCCGCAGTATTCCCATTCCTGTGCTAGGAGCACTCCCTTTTTCCGCTGTGTTGCATGCCTTTTTGGTGGATTACTTTTCCACTCTTTATTTAGATTAACACCCTTTTCCCCATATGAACCACCAAAGGTATAAATAGAACAGTAGTGTTCAGTTAATTTTGTTTTCTATATCTTTATATACATCGTTATAAAACTAACCTCAAGGAAAAAAATTGAATGGCCTTCTATTAAGCTGTCAGTTAGTAGTATTGTTCATATTAGCGGCCTGTTTTAGAATGAGTGTTCCATAGTTGAAGCAGTAGTATGCATTTAGTTAATTGATTAATAACCTAGAGATTAGATTCAGTAGAGGAATAACACAGTTACAGAGTAGAAGAGTGCTTTTTGCTGCTTGTTGCCACGGCGGCGAGGTGCGAGGCTGACCTGGGACTCACTGGTCGCCGCTGTGTGTCTCCTGCAGCGGGCACTGGGAAAAAGAGTGCCAAGACTAAAGAGGAACTGGTTCAGGAAAAGAAGAAAGAGTTAGAAAAGAGGCTGCAGGACGTGAGCGGACAACTGAACAACAACAAGAAAGCGCCCAAAAAAGGTACCTGTGTGGCAATGTGCGGATAGAAGTGGGCGCCTGCCCAAAAACGGGCTGATCAGGCAGGAGGATAGAGGGCAGGGCTTTCTAATGTAGAATTTATTTTTCTTAATTTACGTATTGATGGGTTAAATGGATTTTAATAAATTGTAAATTTGGGGTCCTTGTCGACCCCTTGCTAAAATGTAGCCTGTATATTACATCCAAATTTTTGCCAATTCTTTAAGGGTCTGCATGTTTAAATATGACTCGGCTTGAACTAACTGACGATAGTATTGTGAATGTTACCTATTGTCGAGTTTGTTTCACAGTTTAAAGTTATAAAATGCATTTTCTGCAGCCTTACATTTGTCTTAATCTTTGATTTATTTTAATGTGTAGTGCCTGTCTGTATAAGTCAACGTATCATATATAGCCTCAACATTCTGTAGCATTGCTAGGCAGCTCATCTTTTAATTTTTTTTCCCCACACTTGTCATGTTTGTTAAACGGATAGAGCCATGCTGCATCCTTCCATGCATGGAACACCATTCCTTGCAAAACAAAAACTAAAATTATTTTGATATTGTAGTTATATCAAATGTAAAAAAACCACGAAGCATAATTATTGCCTAATATCAACACTAGGCTACAGCAACGGTAGGCTGATTTCATAATAAACTTTTGATGTTTTATTATTCATACAAGAGCTCATTTATAGGCTGCAAGGGTATATTATATTAAGCCTTAAGCCAAAAATTGGGGGGGGGGAGTACTACCAAACGAGAAAGACCTAAGAATCATGTTAGCTTGCAAATTTCTGAGCAAATCTCCACCATGATTCATTTCTAATATTTAAGGAGATTATATATGGTGATATCACATAGCCTTCTAGATTACTATAGGGATAAAGCTGCAACGGTGTAGCATCTCCTACTGTATTATAATTTTTTTTTTTATGTTAACCCTCCTTTTCAGAAAAAATGCTTATTTTGTTGGTTTGTTAATTTGTTTTGGGGAGAGATTTACACCCTCATACCCCACCCCAAACAATACTATCGTCAGTTAGTGGTGGCTGCAGGATGCAATTGAATGATAGTAGTATAGCATACACAGTCTTGTTAGCCTAGACAGGGCAAAGGGTAGAGGAGAAGATGAGAGCAGCCATAAGCCTGGATGAGTGTGGCCTTTGTGTGTCTTGATGCAACATGTACTGACTTGGTGTCTCTGGCTGCTTGAAGGGTGCGCCATACTGTTTGTTCTGTTCTATCATGATTAATGCTTTGCTCTATGTGCATGTCTGTTCTGTCTTAACATACAATCACATGGGTGGGCAAGGGAACAGGGCATAGTGGTGCTTCCTAAGAAACTTCTAATTTAAGCATATTCTTACAATTCATATTAGCGAATGTGAAGTAAATATGAACACAAACATATAATTAGGATCTAATCATTTAGCATCTGTCTGTATTGCACTAATCTTTGCCTCTTGTGTCCAGCAGAGAAGGCGGGGTCAGCGCCTGGGGGTGGGCCATCTCGGCTGAGTGGCAGCAGCAGTTCTTCCGACTCTGGCAGCAGTAGCTCCAGTGGCTCCAGCTCCGAGAGCAGCGACTCAGACTGAGCATTCGGTCATCCTGCCCCTCCTTTACTTCAGCCTCCTCCATTTTCTAATGAGTAGCGTGTGCTGTCATGATAGTGTCTCACTCGAAGACCTGTTACATAAGAGTTAGAACATCAATAAAGACAAGAGGATATTTTAAAAGAATCTGTTGTAGAACACCCTTGGCCTGGACAGAGAAAAGTATGAAAATGATTGCTGATGGTGAAACAGTGTCAAGGTATATTTTGCTGGCCCTCAAAGGGAAACACCTGGTATCACCAGTTAAAAAAGAAAGAAAAAAGTGAAAAAGATATATATATATATATATATTTTTCTTTTGTTTTCCAACATGTCAGTTGTGGAGATCAAAAACCGTTGTGTATAGGAGTTCCGTTCGTTCCCCCAGGTGGAGCCAAATGAAAGACACCTATTCATGGACAAACTGGTAAAATGCTTGGCTCTGTCAGTGAGTAGCTTCATCAAGTCTCAAAATCTGAAGGATCAAGCAACTAACTTTCTCTTTCTGGTGTGGTGGTCATGTTAGCATGACATTTCAGCTCATTCCAGATTTATTTTACAGGTAACAATACTGATTGTTACCATTTTTAAAGAAGACTTATTTATTTTTCATGTAGTGAGGCGCAGCTTTTTATTTTTTATTTTTTTGTCCCCCCACAAGTTCTTTTGACTCGGATATTACAGATGTATCAAGAACTCGGATGAATTCTGTATCTAAATTTACTGCATCATGGGCTACATCTGTCTCCCTACGTGTCAGTATACTGTTGCAACCTGTCCTTTGAGAGGCCTGTGTGTAATCCACAGTCGTTTTGGTTATTCAGCGCTGTAATCCCCCCCCCCCCCCCTTCTCCCGGTGCTTGTCTCTCATTGTCAGTATTTGATGTATAATTTTGTCACATATTGTTTTTAAACTATTATACATTCAGATGGGTTTGTTTGTTTTTATATTTGATTTGCCTTTGAGTACACTTTTTTTTTTATTTCATTTTCTTGTTCACTTTGATAAGCCCAGACTTAATTTTACCCGCCTTGTTATGAAATACTTCAGCTCTCTCTTGTCTAATCATTTGACAGTCAAAGATGGTGGTGACTAAAATGTATTATTTATAATGTAAGCATAATTGGCTCTTTTCTGGCTTTGTTAAACTTGAAACAACACCACACTGGCTTTCTGCAGTCTAATCATCAAAGACATTATATTATTACGTCAAACAGCAGTACTAGGTATTAAGCTTAGGTTTAGTGATTTCCAATGTGTTACAGCTAATGTACTTTCATTTTGTTAATGCATTTTTAATGACTTCATCTCTTTTGAAATACTGTATTAAATATGTTGAGTGGTACTTAAATGCTTCACAGAACATGCTGGAATATTTTCTTGCCATGTCCCTGAATTTGGTTAACTGACTGGTAAACTCTAAAATGAATGAATGTAGTAGCGATCTCTTTGTTTGTTTGTTTGTTTGTTTGGTTGGTTGTTTTATTTCTTCAGTACAGATGCCATCCTGGCATCGTAGCTTAAATCATTAATTTCCAACAGCTTTCAAACCTATCTTATGTCCCAAATACAGTGGATATGTACTTGTTGCCTTAAGATTAGTTGGCACACTAAAATAACTGGGTCTGCTCTCAACAATTGTAGATTTAAGTTGGAACCTATGTCAGACTTGTTTTACTTTTATTTTCCTTTTGTAGCGCAGGTAACATTTGAAACACAGATGTCAGGACTTGTAAAGTGAAATTTTGTAGGTTTTCCTCGCCGTAGTAGAACGTGTGTTAATTCTCCTATTGTTAAATGCCAAGTCATTATCTTTTTGTGTGCAGCTTGGCCTATAAGTTCATCAGAGAGATGTCTTCTTTGAGAATTTTTTTTCTTTTTTTAATTTATATATATTTTTAAACTCTCCTCAGTCCACTAATTTTTCTTTTTTCCCCCCGTGTGATGTTGGCAAAGTTAAAAGACTGAAATATAAATATATAGGCTATATAATTACAGATATAATTGTATATTCATTACTTATTCATTAACATGTCTTGGGTCTAAATATTTTAGTTCTTTTTTTATGAGAGCAAAAACTTTTGTGTATTGCATGCTGATTTACAGTATCTTTCTTAAACCTTTTTGAGCTGTTTATAACATGTAAATGTCATTCTTTGAAGTAAAACGTCAATCTTAGTAGAGTTCCATATAAGTGCAGCCAGTTATTGGAAGTTTGTAGCTGGGTTTTCAGACAGATTTAGGCATACAGATACCTGATGTATAAGCTAATTCGGAATTTGGACTCTGAGCCCCCTTGTTTTTTCGTAAATAAATCACAAAAATCCACTGTGGTGTCTGTTCACTCACTAGCAACTTTTATTTGCATTGTCATGTATATTATTTTAATGGTGTCAGTATGAGTATTACATATTTATATTGTGTCAAATACTGCAGTAAAGTCATGAAAAGCTGCCAAAGAAGTACCACTGATGATTAAAATCACATTCTTTTCAAGTTCAAAGCTGATGTTTATTGCTTAGACTACGAAGCCAGTACTCAAACCAAAATCTTTTGAGTATTAAAGTAAATGTAAGCTCATTGTAATGAAATGTGTAATTTGTCCACATTTGAGTAATGAATTGGTTAAGATGTGAACAGTGTGATTTGGAGTGGTCTAAAGTAAAATGCGTAAAAATACTTTATTAAAAAAAAAATGGGTCTGGAATACACTGCCTAATGCCTGAGACATGCTTTAGAGGTGTACATAGGGCATATGATTTTTATCACAATTACATACACATACAGATGCCATGGTCATTTTGGAAAGCTTTTTGTTGTAGATTTTGAAACCTGATTCATATCACCACATACAAAGGTATGTGATTTCTGGGGTTCGGATTGCAATTATTTTTTTTTCTTTTTTTTTAAACACACAGAAGTCCCTTTTAAGGACCTTTTCAGTACAGATTTTAATGCAGTCTTGTAAATCTGAATCTATTGACAAAATATATTAAAAAAGGTCAAATCTTGCCCTTAAAATTAAAAAATCAATTTTATAATAAAATTAAGATGAAGAATCAAGCTGCTGAATGGTTCCTGACATTTTTTGGTTGTAGTGTTGAGTTTTTAAAGAATAGCAGCTGCAGTAAAGTGGAAAATGTATTTTCATTTTTTAGGATCAAATACAGCACTGAAGTCTGTTACCCAGCGCTCAGAATTCTACAGAAAGTATATACTGCATTTACGGGGGAAATCCCTTTAGCTTTCTAAGTTTGCAAAAAACGTTTCTCCAAAAACTTGTACACTTGCTTCTCCATCTATTTCATTTAAAGATGGTTAATGTATTGTTAAGATGTGTTACATATATTACTGATGAATAACACTGTTACATGACAGTACAGACAGTGGAGCCGGAGTCAGGTGAGGGTGGGAGGCTTTTCTTATCGCGGATGACTATGGCCTGGTTGCCGAAGCGGCTGTACACGGCGCTCTGACTCCGGTTCAGGTAACTAGCAGGCGGCGCCTTTTCCAGCTCGAGTTGCTGCTGCTGCCAGATCAGCAGTGAAGTGTCTCTGTATCGGAGTCTAGCAAAGGTGTCGGACATGGCCTTGTCGGCCAGAGGACACCTCTCAGACATTATGCCCTTGTATAGGGTTGTAAATGTATGTTTGGGGCTAGTTCTCAGTAAAAAGCCTCAGAAAATCCATCCCCTTCGGCGCCATTACCACCGTGTAGAGTGAGAAATAATCCGTGCCGTTCGGTTCGGGATCTTTATTGTCGGAATGCTTGTGTTGAATGTCTCCTTTCGTTGTGTAGCTCCTCTAGAATATCGGTGGATGACCTGTGGCACTAGTATATTTGTTAAACAGCAGTGTGGTGCTTTACTTTGCTCTCAGTATTTCCATTTATGTTATACGAACTGGATTTTTATATCTTTGTGTGAGAGCACAATCCAGTTTGCTTTAAGCTTAGTTCGTGATTACGGTCTTTCAGACAGCTCCTTTCTTTCTTTCAACAACTCTTCAGTGTTCAACACGTCCATTTAAACCTCATACACCAGTGCTCAGCGGTTAAATTGTTAGTCCAAATAAACCAGTCACGTAACACGGGTATTTTCTTCTTCTCAGGCAGAAATGTAAACCACATCAGTCCGAACAACACGCTGCCTCGCACTGAGAGTAACGTAAACATGTCGAAGACTTTTTGTCCATGTCCTTCGAGCTAACGTTAGCTCAGATTTATAGCTCACGTACGGTGATTAAGACCGCGACCGCTATTCCAGAATTTCACCGTCTTAAACATAATCTTTCCCAGAGACTCTGCTCCTGAAGAAGGGTTTTTGTCTGTAGGGTGTCACTAGAACAAAATATAAATGTTCAGATTTTGGGTAAGAAGCGAAAGGCGAGCGGCAACACAGCGCCATGGCAACAGCTCCACGAAGTCCGAGTGAACCGGGAGAACAGAGACCGCGTGTGTTCGCGACACTGCCACCTAGAGAAGGGGATATGAGGACATGGACAATTGGGATCACTGTCGGTTTAGTGTGTGTGTGTGTGTGTGTGTGTTAATATCAAATAGCTACGTTCACACAGCAGGTAAAAGTGGCCCAAATCCGATCTGTTTCGTCATGTGACACAGCTGTGTCATTTTGTGCAAAGGACGAGGCTTCAGGCGCTGACCAGAAGAAAATGTCTCAGACTTTTGGTCCTTTGTGCCATTGTGTGTCACATATGTGGTTGAGTTATAGCTGAGTTGAATTCCAAGATGAAGTAGAACCTAGGTAGAATAAGCCTTAAAAGCTCTAAGTATTTAAACCATGTAGAAGTATTTAGGTTGAATAAACCAATAACCTTTACATCTGTAATAATTGTGATAAAGTATTAATCTGTAAATTAATAATAAAATTAATAATAAAATTTGTTTGAAAAAAGCCTTCATGTGGACAGTAAGGATTATTTGTTATCCCCTTTGCTAGAAGGCAGAAACACAATCATGATCGTCAAACTGTAGCCTAGTGTTCAGTTGCAATCTTTCATGTCTCTGGAGTGGGAACACATGCTGGAGGGGGTGCCAGTCCCTCGAAAGGCGACACACACTCACACCTACCAATGTATATGGACGTTGGAATTAAACCAGGGTCGACATGGGGAGAACACACCAAACTCCTCACAGATGGTCACCTGGAACAGGGCTCGAACCCACAAACTCAGAACCCTGGAGCTGTGTGAAAGTGACACTACCTGTTGTGCCACCGTGCCACAAAATCTAATGTGTGTTTTCAGTGTGAGAGCCCAGGAGTGAGGAACAGAACTGTGTATTTTAGACATTTTCAGTTTTCTTTCTTCTCTGTTCTCATTTTCACCATATTTAACCATTACCCTTATTTCGCCAAGCATTTAGTTTTGCTCCATTATTTATATTATATTTACATTATTTATTATATGTCTTTGCACTCTTATGTTAGAGTTTGCCATGATCTAATCAAATCAAATGTATTTGTATAGTGCTTTTTACATCTGATGTTTTCACAAAGCAGCTTCACAGTATTTCGGTAAGACAAAGTTTTGACATAAAATGTAAAAATGTAAAACCCCCAGGTGAGCAAGCCAAGGGTGACAGTGGCAAGGAAAAACACCCTCAGAGATGAGGAAGAAACCTTGGGAGGAACCAAGGCTCACAAGGGGGGACCTATCCTTCTCTGGTCAATCTATTAGTAATAATAAGAATTAACTTCAGTGAAAAGCCACAAAAAAAATAATTCATTTATTGTCTGTAGCAGCTTATCGAATTCATGGTCGCAGTGTGTCCAGAACCCACACAGAAATATTGGGCACAAGGTTGGAACACACCCTGGAGGGGGCGCCAGTCATTCACAGGGTAAAACACACACCCACACATTCACACCTACGGACACTTTTGAGTCACCAACCCACCTACACTGTCAGTAAATTTGTCACTGTGGTGGTACTTTCAAGGGAACATATTTGCATCTTTAATTAGGGAACATAATTGTACCTTATTTTATTATAACTGTAGATTTTAAAATTGTGTTGATTTCATATGCTCCATTTCATCTATAGGACTTTTATTATGGTTTATATATGACAGTTTTATAATGAAACATTGCAAACATTTCAATCTCTCTTTCTGCAGAACAGACTGTAATGTAACTTTAAGGAATAAAACTGGACAGTTTGTACATTTAGTGACCAATATTGTACCTCTACTGTATCTTTTTTTCTGAGTGTGTTTTTAGACTGTGTGAGGAAACCTGAGCACCTGGAGGAAACCCACACAGACACAGGGAGAACACACCAAAAGGAATCAACAATCGTAAAATGTGTTAAACGACAAATTACTCATAATTCATTACATTTTGCAGTCCACAACTGTGGCAAAAACACTTTTTCCAAAACCTTTTTCTACATAATGTAAAAAATCATTTTAAATGTAATACAGTTTTAATAAGAACAAACAAAATAATACCTAAAAAAATAAACAAGTGAATGAATAATGCTTGGTAATGCATCTGTTGGGTTATGCCATTTCATTCTATTTTTTTTCTAGCTATTAGCACTGGCCCTGTTTTTCCAGTGCCTGAGCTCTAGGGTACTGTCAATGCTAACTTTTTGGTACCACTGGGATACAAACTGACAGAACACAAATTTCTGGATAAGAGTTTTTTTCTAAAATGCTATAAATGTAAATGAGCATCAGTTTTTTAGTGTTTTTTTTTTCAGTAAAATTACATCTAACAACATCTGAGGGTCCATATAAATCAAGGAGGGGTAACCTCCAGACTGTAGGCCGTATATGGCTCTCCTATCAATTATACACTGCCTGCAAGATATATTCAACAGTTTTTTTGCCCATGTTTCTGCTATTTTTTCAGCTAATGGTTGTTATGCAAATAAAATATGCACTGTTCAATCAGTCCAATTGGCCACAAGATCTGTAATCGCAGATTCACCAGTCACTGTGTGTCTGGCTAAAAGTTCTATTTTGCAAGAATGTCTAATTGAAGGAACACAGTTAACAAATACCTTTCAAGACAAATTGACAGCAGATAGCTTTTTAGCTTATGTGGAAAGAAAGCCAGTGGTCATCATGTGTGTAGTTCTCACTATATACCTCAACACTGCAGCGACACTGAAGTAAAGGAAGATCTTCAGGAATAATCTGCCCACCCACCCATCTACTTCCCAGCCAGCTAAACAATATTCAGACATTGTGACAGAGTGTGCACTCAGTGAATGGATCACTAAGTTGAAGGCATCTTTGTGAAGGTATCATTCATTGGCTATTTATATCTTTGTTGATAAGATCTGTAAATATTTAAATAACCCTACCCATGACATAAAGGCTAGTCACTCAGTACAAATTCAAAAATTTATTATTTATTTCAACTTAAGAGCAAGCATAAAATTATGAAAATGTAAAAGAACACAACAGTTCTGTTCAGTCTTCAGAAACTACAAAAGCAGTGTTCTCAAATCATGCAAGCACTCCATTAAAATATGCAAGAGATGACATTATGCTTTCATTCTTAAACTGTCAATTAAATGACATTTGGTCCACCACTGGGCAAAGGAGATTTATTACAGTTAGGAAAAAGGGATATAAATGAGACAGCAGCATGTGAAGACTGACTTAAAGGCCTGAAGTGAGAAGGGATGTTGGCTAAGTGGTGGATTTCGAGGATTTTTTGTTCATTTATTCTTGGGCCCTGCTTCAAAGGGCAGTCCAATGTCTTTTCCACGAAGTTTCAGTCCTGCAAATCATCATAAAACATTTGAGAATTAATCAATCAATATAAAACATACTCCTACTTATAGAAGCATTTTGTTCAGAACAGTAAATCTGCAAAATATTGATAAAAAAAAAGTGTGGAATCTCACCAATAGCTCTCTCTATCTTTCCCATTACTTGATTGTTGGGGATGGCCTTCCCACATTCGTAGTCGGCGATTATTTGTTGTTTCTCATTAATTTTCTGACACAAACAAAACATGTACATGTTTAACATACATTGCATCAACTTAATTACCAGGTGAAGAGTTTTGAAAAAAGAATGAATGTTGTTTGTGCGTTTGCCCTCAGAGCCATGCAAGGCACTATACTTCTCACTGTGAGTTCGGTTGTCGTTTCTTTCTGGAAATCTGGATATTTCAAATACTTTATATCAATATCACCCCACACTGTACAATAACGCTTAACCAATGACTAAGCACCAAAATAAAACTGATAATTTATCAGCAAAACTCATCCTTATCTACATATTAGTGTGATTTGTGATATCAATACTTACAGTGGCCAGGTCCTTCTGAGTCAAGCCTTTATCTTGCCGGCCCTTCTGAATTACTTTTCCAACCTCAAGAGTCACTCTGTCATGATGGAGCTCCTCTGTTTCTCTGTCCAGTTTGGCTGTATTTTTGGTGACAAGATGTTGCTTATTCTGCCCAGCAGACCCTATAAAGAACAAAGACTTGTGAAAAATGGTAATAACAACCACAATTTCACCAAGTTTAATCAGTTTTCCAGAGTAGGGTCTGTGTTTTAATAAATATGGAAGCAGGACAAAGACTTGCCCAGCGACAGAAAAGGAAACATTCATATGGAAGCCTGACCAAATCTAACTTTTTCTGTCACTCATAGCTTGGCCAAACATCAATACGGATGAAGATTAGATTTATGAACAAGCTCTAACTGTTAACCTAAACAACATCGATTGGACGTTTACTACAAAAATGAGGGGGATACCACAGGACTGCACAAATACTACTGTGTTAAATGCAGACAGAGGTAGTGGAAAGTGGAAACCCACAAATAGGCTTGAAATATGCATTAAAACTTTTATCTATAGTAATGCATACTAATAGTTATATTCATAGTAATATTAACAACAGTAATAACAATAACTAATATATATATATATATATATATATATCATAAACAACCAAAACCAATGCAAAGCCCAACAATTACTCAAACAAACCCTCAACACACAAACAAAAAACCCCCAAAAAACAGTCCTTTTTGTTCCCAGCCTATGAGCATGGGCTTAGGTTTGGGGAGATTCTTACTGTAATAGGAGACATTTAGTCCCACCAGGGGCGGCACGGTGGTGCAGCAGGTAGTGTCGCAGTCACACAGCTCCAGGGGCCTGGAGGTTGTGGGTTCGATTCCCGCTCCGGGTGACTGTCTGTGAGGAGTTGGTGTGTTCTCCCCGTGTCTGCGTGGGTTTCCTCCGGGTGCTCTGGTTTCCTCCCACAGTCCAAAAACACACGTTGCAGGTGGATTGGCGACTCAAAAGTGTCCGTAGGTGTGTGTGTGTCTGTGTTGCCCTGTGAAGGACTGGCGTCCCCTCCAGGGTGTATTCCCGTCTTGCGCCCAATGATTCCAGGTAGGCTCTGGACCCCCCGCGACCCTAAATTGGATAAGCGGTTACAGTAGAACTTGGGTACGTCTAAACCTCCAAGCAGTCCTCAGTTCAAGCCACCCGCACAGTTGGGACATTGGCAGACTCAGCCGACACAGGTGATCTGAGTCAGCTAATGGGTGCACTGAGCTTTTCAGCTTATTTTAATATCCCATTAACCCAAATGCATTTGTGTAAATTAGCATTGGGGAAGCATTAGCAATATCTTGATGGAGCATTTATTACTTCTTAAATGTCCGGATTGTGTTGTTATGAACATGTCAAATGGTATGTGCAAGATTTTTTCCCCTTTGTTGTCTATAATGAATGCAATACACTTGAGGCACACATTCCTACTACTGATAGTTATCACTTTGTGATGCTTATTCATACAATATTGTGTCTATGGAACAGAATAATGTTGATTCATTAGTGAAGGTGCTGGTAACTGGAAGGATGAGTTTGTGATTTCAGTATCTCAGGCTGAAGTGTGTGCACAAAGCTCTGTCTACTGTTTGCTGCTTGTGGGCAAGCCTTGGTCATTGTACAACTGTCTGAAATATATTCAGAGGTGTTTACATAGGCTGGCTTGTGAACTGTTTTTAATATCCTGAGTTGAATTAGCATTGTAAGTGGATAAAAAGCGGATACTGCATATGTGTGTGCGTGTGCATGTTTCGTGGGTGTTGCAGTAGAGATTAAAGGGAAACCCCTAATTTAAGAACACCTTCCCTGAGAAGTCAAGCTAGTAACCTCTTAACTATAAATTGTTTTCGCGAAGGAAATTTTATTAGTGTTTGTCAAATGAACTGGCTCTACAAAATTGTCCACTGGTGTGTATGTGTGTGTGTGAGACTGATTGGGTGTGTGACGCTGTGTGATGGACTGGCACCCTGTTCGGTGTGTGTTCCTGCTTTGTGATTGCCAGCAGGCTCTGGACCCATTGTGATCCTCATCAGGATGAAGTGGTTACAGATAAATGAATAAATATATATAATATATATATTTCTTTGGAGTCTGAAGAAAGCTCACTTTTACCGCTGTACCATCGGCTGTATGGTACAGCAGTTGCTGTGATGCAGACAGCAAAGCTCTCCAGCGGGTGGTAAAAACAGCACAGCGCATCATAGGCACTGAATTACCTACCATCAAGGACATCTACCACAAACGCTGCCTGGGCAGGGCAAGAAATATCGTCAGGACGTCACCCACCCAAATCATGGACTTTTCAGCCCCTTACCATCTGGCAGATGTTACAGGAGCCTCCGTTCCCGCACTAACAGGCTTCGTAAAAAATTTTTTTCCCTGAGACTGTTATCCTGATGAACACTATTCAGGCACTTTAAATAAACATTGCACAATCATTTCACTGCACCTTCTGTAAAGTTGTATTTCATTCATCCTTCAGTACATAATGCATCATCTACACAATGTTACTTGGTTTACATGTTTTATATTTCAATATGTATATATGGTTACAACTTCCATAATTACAATGTTATATCACAACTGCACTTTATGTAAATTATGTAAATAATGTTATATATTGCACTTCTGGTTCGATGCTAACTACATTTCATTGGCCCTGTACTTGTACTCTGCACAATGACAATAAAGTTGAATCTAATCTAATCTAAACTATCATTTTCTGGGTTCATATTCTTTTTTTATTCAGAAAGTTATAATTAAAATGGCAGCAATCTATTAAACATTCTTCCAAGAAAAAAAAATTAACCTCTAAATAAGCTCTTACTACATTTAATTAAATATAAGTAATATCTAGAAATCATTATGTCTCAAAGTGGGGATCAAAAGTCAAAAATTTTAAATACATGATTACCCTGTTATTAATATTTTACTCAGATTATAATAACTATATAGTAGAAACGTAATAAACACATTCTAAAAAGAAATAATAAAAACATATCTTTGAGAAATAGCTTTTGGCAAAACGTTCAGCCACAACATAAACAACCTTAGTGCTGACGGAAGTTAGCCTGCTGGCTTTAAACTTTCCCAGGAGTTCAGTGATACTTCCAGACCTTTGTAGAAAGTTCTGATTTTACAAGTCTATACTTTCAAACTTTCTAAGTTCTAAATCATTTCACTTTGCATCAAGTACCCAGCATCAACAAAAACACGTCTTACACTTCTTTGTGGTCTCGACTTCTTCTCCTCGTCTCTGGGCGGCAGTTACAGCCTGTGGGGACACATTTCATCAGATGTTCAGTTATCGTTAGCTCAAAAGCTAAACTCTTGCGGATAAGAATGTAACGTTAACGTTCCCGAAGGCTGTATTTAATATTAAATGAAACATATCTCGCATAGAGAAGCTATAATCACCGCAGACACACCAACAAGGGAAAAACAGATGCAAATACAGAAAGAAATATTTAATCGTTAAGTGTTAAAAGAAATTGTTACAGAAGCTGTTGTAGCTCAGTATGGACCTGTTTAGATTTGGACTGAGCGGCGGATCCCTTCTTCCTCAGAACAGTCACGGTGTCCCAGTCACTCTCCGCCATGTCTCTTTAGATTTATAACAGTGTTAATATCTCAGAAAAACTGATAAAAGAGCGATGTATTTCGGATTATTCACTAGTCCACAATGTACTTGTTTAACTAGACTTTGGTGCCTCGATTAATCCCTACGCTACACACGGAAATACGAAAATTACGTAAATCAGACGTCAAGCACGTGGCAGTAGAGTGAGACTTTGGTCGTGTTCAAATCCACAAACTGATGCAGTACGCCCCCTACACTAGCGGCTGCGGTCCTATTGGAAGAGCAGGGACACGCTGAGCAGTAGGGCACTGTGGGGTTTGGGACGCAGCATTTTATTTTATTTTTTTTTGTGAGAGAGAACTGTTAGAATTTTTTTAAATGACCGATTATATACATTTTAGGTTTAATGTACACATTTTATTTAGGTTACTATCAACAGGTGATTATTTTTTAAATATAACTCTGAATTTAGACTCAAAGCTGCATGCTGCTAATCTCAATAACCCCAGAGAGAGGCACTGCTTTTTCCAGCCTTTTTTGCATGGGTTAATTATTACTTAATCAGATAGGGGGCCATACATATTTATTCACACCAATTATACCACAGTATATAATAGTAATAAGCAGCCACTCCCATAGCTGAGCATTTCCACTTTGAAACTGCAGGATTCAGACAGGTTTCTTATGTCAAATCCCTAAGGAATCAAATCACATAAACATGAATAAAACTAATGAATGTGGAGGTGTGGAGTTCAGCCTCTTTAATGGGTTTAGGGGATTTATGTTTTGGAAGTAACTTTGTAAATTTAATGAACATTGCTGAATATTCTTTCAATCATTCATTTTCTGTAAATGCTTTATTGTGTTTAGGGTCGTGGTGGTTGAGGAGCCTACCTGGAATCAATGGACAGAAGGCAGGCACTCTCTGAACTGAGTGCCAGTCTATCACAGGGCACCATGCATTCACACATGGACAATCTTTGAATAGGCTACATTAATAATTAAATTAACATAGCTTCCTGTAATACAACCAATTAATTTACAATTAATTAATAATGAAAAACCACTGTTGTGAACCAGTGCAGTGACATTAGTCTTTTTGTTAAGATCTTAAAACATTTTTCAATTTTATAAATATCTATATATTCAGATTATTGCTTATAGGAAACACTTAGTAATGATATTTTTATGTGACTTTTGAAACCATGACATGAGCTTTTGATACTTCAGTATCCTCTAATGATTTCTGTCAGTAATGATTTCAGCTCTGTCAATCTGCAGTGACCAGAACTGAAAGTCAGAAAAGATCATGGCATGCCCTACTGCCCGACTCTTTGTATTTATAGCCTGCTGAGTCAGGGGCTAACTCTAGCAGAGTTATATGATCACCATGAATGCAAGAGGGGATACAAACTGACAAAGACAGCTGGTGAAATGTTCAGCAGCCCAGTCAGTGTAGTCATTGAGTGTCAGTGGAGTAATTTCTTGCACTTTTTGTGTAGCTGCACATGAACTAATACATGTTAAAAGCCAACAATAAGTCTTTGTTATAAGAGTGAAAAGTGCAGTACAGGAGCAGAATTAGAGATGTTTTATAATAATAAAAATTCTACACATTTTCCAGAGATTCCTGTAAAATTCAGTCACTGAGATATAAATAATAATTCAGAGTGGTTTTATAAAATAGAGTATGTTGTAAAGGAAACATACCATCTTAATTTTCGACTCCGCCCCCCCCCCCTACATCAAAAAAAGAAAAATAAATAAATAAATAAAAATTCACAACAAGTTAATAACAAATATCTTTATTCACAAAGATATTCAAAAAGCTTTTTTTTGTTTGACCGTCAGGATTTTATTCCAAACTAAAAATATCATTAATTCATACTGAGATTATACCAATGTTTACTTACATTTTAAAAATGAAGTATTTAAAGCTAGTTTCTCTCTCTCTCTCTCTCTCTCTCTCTCTTTCACTCTCTCTCTCTTTCTCTCTCTCTCTCTCTCTCTCTCTCACACACACACACACAGACACACTTAGATTTAGCTGTC
Source organism: Hoplias malabaricus (assembly GCF_029633855.1). Taxonomy (NCBI): domain Eukaryota; kingdom Metazoa; phylum Chordata; class Actinopteri; order Characiformes; family Erythrinidae; genus Hoplias; species Hoplias malabaricus. The sequence goes on along the minus strand of NC_089820.1, from coordinate 15,779,261 downwards.
TTCTGCAATTATAAGTATAGGCAGTGCTGAATGATACTGGGGGTTTCAACAAGGTATATCCAAATGGAGCTAATTATCTTACAGCAATGAAAAGGTCACGTTTACAGAATAAAAAAAATAAAGGGTAAAGCGAAAAAATGAAGATAAGAAATTCTGAATTATGATTTATGGTTTGATTTGATGCAGCATACAGAACATAGATTTTTTTATATAGTGGTACTGATAGACATCAGAGGACATCAGATTATGTATCTACCTAATACATATAGCCAATGAATATTTATGCATGTTCTGAGATTTTGCATATATTTATAGATAAAACAGTTGTCATTTAAAAATAATTTTCTTTTGAGCAAATGTTTTGTCTTAATTTTACCAGCTATAAATGCATCTATAGCTATGTTATACTATGTTATAGGCCAGAAACAACTGCAATAAAAATTCTCAGATGTTTTCATATATCAACTTCATGTGAGGCATTTGCAGAGGCATTAAATGCTTCCTCTCACGACCACGTCACTTTGTTTAGTTGTGCAGACATTTTGAAAAATATATAAAAAAAATTCCTCTTTAAGGCAGTAATTTAATTTTAGTTATTACTTTTAGTGCAATATATGCAATTAAACAGTGATAGGACAGAGACTCACCTGCATATTGTACACTTATTCATCCAATACAATATTGTGCAGCCCTAGTGTACATTACATACTGCACCTTTTAATAGTTAATTATTTTATAAAAATAGGTCTATAAGAGTGTCTAATTCATTTTCACAGCTCAGGCAAACAGTCATAGTACAAATGGCATGTTTGAAACTGAACAACATACTGATTCTCTGAATAGTTATTAAAGTGCTGTCTATGTTGTTTTATGCATTGTATATCCATTAAATAGTTGGTGTGTTCTCCCCGTGTCCGTGTGGGTTTCCTCCGGATGCTCTGGACCCACCGCGACCCTGAATTGGATAAGCGCTTACAGATAATGAATGAATGAATGAATATCCATTAAATAAAAATAAGATGATGCTTCTTTCTGTAGTATTTCAGACATTTGCGTGGGCCTCCTGAAGCAAGGTCATTTGTACAGCATATATGCATTTTGCTAGTAAGGACTAGGCTCGTAATGGCTGACAGGGAGAGGTGAACTCAGATATATTTGTGGGTGGCTTCAGAATGTGTAGAAAGCCAAACCCAACGTTGGATAGGTGAAAACAAGAAAAATGGTGGAGATGGGATGGAGGTGGAGCAAGTTTGTCTGACATGGAAATGATGTGAGTTCACAGGATATATATAAGGAAACTTCAGTTCCTGGATTAGTATTGATATCTGTGGGGTATTTATTTTTCTTAGACAAAGGGTATTCAATTTCAAAATATTTTAATATGTTACTGTTACAAATATCCCTGAGCAATGTTCACTCACTCATAGCGGTTTAATGCAAATCAAATCAGTCTACCTACTGTACTCTGTACATGTTACATGGACTTTTTTTGGCTTTAAACACTGTGCAGTAGTAAAATACACTGCATAGGCTTTGCTTCTAAGGGTGGCTTTGAAATCTAAGAGTATTAATTCTGTTTTTCTCCTTTGGAGGATTTATTGTTTTTGTAGCCACATACACACAAATAAGGTCAGGAACTGATTTCGGTTATTTGTTCTGGATCACAAGTGCCACTCCTTTAAAGCTCCAGATCCACAAACACAGTTCCCTTAAAGCTCCATCACTGCTATGTACTTCAATGTTGGGGACTTTACACCCCATTGTTGATGTTTGGCACAGGCCCTGAGGAGTTTATGTGCATGTGTAGATGCTTTTGAGCAATAGAATAAATTTTAATGACTAAAATGTAATAGAGCAAAAAGTAGATTCCTTTACCTACTTATATACTTAAGTAAAAATATTAGCACAAAAAAACTTGGGAAAGTACAAATCCGTCAGAATAATACTATGTGAAAGCATGTATACTTAAGTTAATGTAACTAGTTACCAACCACCTTTCCCTAAGACTTTAGTTTCTCTCAGAATATGTGCTCATGCTTTCCACTCCACAGTGAGCAGAGAGGTTTCGATTCTTGTTTAGAAGTTCTAGAGGCTGCAGTGATCAATAAAAGGGGCTCCAGTTGAGCGTGCTGATGGAGATGAGAGTCTGACAAGTGCTGGATGGCAACCATACCATCTCCACCAGGGTGTAATGGAGAAATCCCAGAGCGAAGCCACATCCCACGTCTGAAAGGTGGTGTCGTCCCAGCAGGACACGAGACATGCCCACCAGCACAGCCCACAGAACCAGCAGGATTCGCAGAGGGACCGCCAGCACCAAGTGGGCCAGTAGGAACTTGGCCACCATTACTGCCCGGCTGGCATGAGCTGCAGGGAACGAGTACACATCCATGGCGATGTAGTCCAGGAAACTAGGTGACATCTCATAGGGGCCTTTGCGCTTGACCAACTTCTGTATCCCTGCCACTGTCATAATATCCAATAAGAGAGCTGCAAGTAGAAGAGGCTTTGTTAGTTTGTGGATATAATCAGATGTGGGATATGACAGCCTATGTTTATCAACATTTTATTAACTTAAAAGGCTTATATAATGAAAAAAGCGTTTAATATAGCATGCAAAAACACAAAAATCTTCATTTTTGGAATGTCATAAAAAATGTAAAAAGAAAACATAAACAAAAACATATAATATACATATAACCACCTTTTCAGCCCACAGTAGCTCCTTGGGTTCACCGAAGTGTTTCTGCTTTCACTGCCCAGAATATGGGTCAGCCAATCAGAACAGAGGTATTTCCAGTCTTAAAGGCACAGTTAAAGACCCATCCTGTTTAATTCTTATGGTAAAAAGAGGCTGAAGAATGAATTATGGGTGTATTTGTTAAAAGAGCCAAATGTAAGTAAAAATAACAACATAAATATATAATAATAATAATAACAACAACAACAACAACAATAACTTTTAGATAAAACCCATTGAATTCCTCCTGCATTCACTTAGCCACTGACCTACAAAACTGACAGCATCCTCCTCACCCAATAAGAACATTTATCCAAAATGATTGCCATTTTATCACAGTCTAATCCTACACAAAGACGTGCTTACTCCAGGGGAGTGATGATGATTTCCAGCTTTGCTTATTTACCAGCTGTTCTAATAAAATGATTCACTGACCATCCTTAATATGTATTTTTTAAAAGATCCTAATGAGTAGTGGACATATTTTCTAAGCAAGTTGTGATTATGTCTCTGCATATCACTACAACCTGTCAGTACCAACTGCATATTGGGTCAGAGCATATTTTATCTTGTCTATCTGGATTTAGCCAATTGCTGTTATTAATGCTAAACAAAAATCATTCTGTATTAATCATAGTTTGTTAACATTTATTGTTGTTATTTGTTTCTTTTGGAATGGGGATTCTGGGACTTGTGTTATATGTAATAACAAAATGAAATATACAATTATATATGGCACAATTTGAAAACTGAATGCTATCATAATAAAACTGTAAAAAAACTGAATCATAATAATTTTTGTGAAATAACACCCACACAAATCCTATTTTATATCATTTGTGCATTAAAGACCTGAAGATTTTTCATCTCACGTAGAAATTCAACAGAATCTTGTGAAGTGATTCAAAACTGGACAACTGAATTTTCTACTAAACCTAAACTTGGTGTATTTTGACTTAACACTTGGTCTTAAATGAAAAATGACTGTAAAATGTGTTGTTTTCCAGTATTATATTCAGCAAATACATTGATTTTTTTGCACAAATATCTGCTTTAATTTTGTCCCTGTAGGTGGTGTGCTAAATCACCAAAAGAAGTTAAACCTAAACTTCTGAAAAGGATTGTACTTTCAGCTCTCCAGACATTTTTGCAGACATAAGACATACTGATTGAATACATTTTTGTTCTGAGAGACGATATATTGTACACTTTTACAGGTACATGTATCTTTAATCACATGCTGAACTTGCTCTTTCAATGTAGAATTAAAACTGGATTAGGTCATTTTGTCGAAAGCAGTTTTGTATATAAATAACCAGAAAATAAAAATAAACAAACAAAAAAAACAATCCAACCCCCTGCGTCTCCTTCCAAAGCCAGGCACACATGAAGGCCCACTGCCTGAATACAGCTGGAGGAGACCCTGAGAGAAATCCCTCTGGAGAGGACATGGATTTCTGTCTTTTATGTCTTTGTTTAGCGGTGCAAGCTCTTGTGGGTGTTTATGTAAGTTTCTCTGCTTTATTTTGTGCAGTTAGCTAGCTGTTTGTGTAAAATTAAAGATGCCTCATGTGCAAATCAAGACTGTATTGAGCATGTGGACAGGTTGTGAAGTACAGACAAGCAGGTAGAGGTACAGGCCTGCAGCTGCCACAGGTAATTTTATTATTATTATCGTTATGATTATAATTATTATAACACATTTTGATTTACAGATTGCTATCAGGATGGAAAAAATATTTTTTAAAACGCACAGACAATAAATCACATACTTCAGCTTTAACCCTCAACTTAAACTTGATCAAAATACACAATCTTGGGTGAAAAAGACATATGTTACATGCATCTGGGATGGCCCACAATCCAATAATAATAAAAATAATAATAATAATAATAATAATAATAATAATAAAACATTGTTAAAAAATATATAACCCACCTAACAGCAAGTTGACGAGCACCTCCTGCCCCGCGAGCGTGTTGCTCCTCGTGAGGCACACGATGGTACCGAAGATCCACGGGATGCCGTGACCGGTCAGCGCCAGTAAATTGACCACCGCGCGCATGCTGCCCCAGGACGAGGTGGTGCGCGCGCAAACGCCGAGCCTTTTGGACAGACTGATGTCGATGGCGAGCAGCGAGTTGATGGCGATGCCTTTGAAGGACGGGTTGAGCTGCATGCAGTCCTCCTCCGGGAACTCTTTGCGCTCTCTGCAGTTCTCCGCCGCGTCCTGCTGCGCCTCGCCGCCCTGCACCTGCCCCTGGCCTTTGTACGACGGCCTGCGCGTGCTCGATCGAGTCTCCGTAGCTCGCACTGGCTGGTGGTGAAGGGACATGAACTCGGGCCTGTTCAGGACGTTTCTCGCCCTGGATCGACTTTGGCTCGTGGGCATGTTTGATCTCTGAAAGCGCGTCCGGAACCGAACTGAAATCCACAGTCCCTTGTGCTTTTGTCTGTGCGCGCGCCTGCGATAAGCGCTCCACTATTCCAATTCCCAGTTCACTGTTGTAACTCGTGCAAGTTCTATTCCAGTTCCAGGCTATAAATAGACACAGGCAGACAACTGGCTTCAAGAAAAGACTGTTTCAGCCTACGCTATTGCTCCAACACAACTTTTAAATTAGGTATTATTAATCCCGAGGTACACTTATCCTACTGCCTACTGCTGGAATATAAAGTCAGTAAACATATGCACTGGAATAAATAAATAAATAAATAAATAAATAAATAAGAACTTATGAAATATATCAGCTCGATTAAAAAAATGAATAACTCATTCTGCTTTGTTTCAATTTATAAGCCAATTTGTGAAAGCGTTTTATTTTACCCTTCTGAAACTTGCTGAAATGGATTCGCATCAGATTTTTGATAATCACTGTGCACTGTTAAAAATAGCACTCTATATTTTGTAATCCAGTAAGAATCAACAACAAGTAAACTGAATCCCCATTCTGAAAAACAATATCATATATATAAATATATAGAGATGTACAGATCCCTAACGGTGACACGCTGCCAAAACTAACCAATTAGTAGAATCGAAATAATACGTTTTCAGAACAGTAGACTAGAAATGAATCAATATGCTGTGGGTGCCATATTAAATCGTACTCCCGCTTTATTAAGTAATTCTCACCCGTCTGTTGACGTTGGTGGCCAGTTGGGCAAATCCAGAAGCTCGCGTCGTCTCAGAACTACAATCCCAGGATGCAACAGTGTCTCAGGAGGGGAAGTCTAATTCTAAGCCGCTTGGAGAGGAAAAAATAAAACCGAGCAGCTGAAGTATTGCATTACGCGCCTTTAATAGGAGCAGCGCGAGCCAAAGCACCACGACCTGCGACTAAAATCCCTCAGACATGTCGAGAGAGGAGGAGAAATTCCAGTCAGCCTCACGACAGAAACTGTCCCCTTCTCTTGTCTCAGAGGGTACCGCGGAGATTTGGAGCTTGGAGTAAAGTGAATGAATGTGAGATTTTATCCTCGCGGGTTTATTTATTTATTTATTTATTTTTGGAGAACAGGAACCCAGTGTCTTGTGTGCGTTCGCGGGTCTGATTTTTGTGCTGCTGGTATTTGTGTGATTGGTCGTTATGTTTTACCACTGGACCATGTGCAACAGGTGCCATTTGGATATTTGTAAGCATTACTTTTACTGTTTACAACATGCACATATGAGCTGACACTGCCTTTTTGCTTTAGTTGTCTTGTGGTAGCTTATTGGTAAAGCATGTACATTCATGGCAATATATTTATATTAGAAATGCATATTTGGTGTTGTAGTTTTGCTTTATTTCAATAGTTACTAGAAGCTTACTATTGCCAGTATGTATTATAAATAATGATAGAATTCATTAAACTGCTACACGTTAGTACTGAAGTGTGAAAAGTTGCAGTTGACTTTCTTTCATAGTCAGTACTCACTGAAGTGTAGCCTACCTCATAAACACCTTTAAACCTATATTGCTCTAAATTAGTTCTCTTGGTCCTGGTATATACACCTGTCACATTTAGTCATTCATATGGCACACAGTTTCTGAAACCTATCATTTGTTATGGTATGAATCTTGCCTCATTTTGAAGACTGATGGGTGCTAATAGTGTTGATCACCACCACCATGGGCTGCATACAGAGTGTGCGACCAAAAGCAAACTTCTATGAAAATTTCACAGTTCTGGAACTAAACACCTCAATAGACTCTAACCCCACTGTGATCGATGAGTCCTCCAGTGTGGTACTGCGGTACCGCACCCCCTACTTCAGAGCCACCGCTCAGGTGCAGGTTCCCCCAGTGGTCCGCAAAGAGATCTGGACAATAGGTTGGATCCAGGCTTGCAACCAAATGGATTTCTTTAATTACTATGGCGAGGACGGAATGTAAGTATGAGATGTCCCTGATCAAACTAGATTTATTTTGGACGGTACAATGTTGGAATCATGAAATAACTTATTCCTTATATGCAGCATTGGGCAAAAGTCAGAGACCATCCTTTATTTATTTATTTTTGGAACAAATGTGCAGGGAATTGTCCCCCACATCTTTTTTGGGTGGTCTTCCAGGGCAGGGGTTGCATGTTAGGTTTAGGCCTGTCACAATAATTACATGAAAATGTATAGTACAATATATGGTCATTGCTGTTTAAAGGGCTGTAACTGCATAATTATATAATTATACTATCATTTTACCAGCATTAAATGGCCATGGCATTAAATGACAATAATATTTTTATTATTTATGGGACAATATATCATCCACAAAAATGGCTATTGTGAAAAGCGTAGTTAGTTTTCCATTTTCTCCATATGTGCTGGTTAATTAATGAAATGCTGCAAGTCTTTCTTTTTGACAGTGCTCTCTAGTGGGATCTCATTCAGTGTATAGCTTCAAGGGACTTTCACAAGACTCCTCAGGATGTTAGTGATGTTTATGCTCCAATTTCCTTGGATTGTTTCCTTAATGGCGCAGAAGTTGAGCACACCCCAAGTAGAACAAAAAAAACTACATCAGTGCTAGCATCGGTGCTGAAGGAAATATCCCTGTTTGTGTTGGAGCCAAACATGCTCATTCATCTTTTCCTTGATTATCAGATTGGCTTTCACAATAGATGACCTTTGTCCAAGTAGTCCAGCTCTTACATTTATGCAAAGAGCGTTTGTGATTTAAGAGTAAGCATTTATTATATGTTTACAGTTATCATCTATGATTATAGAAATATTTAGCCATCCCTGGTCAAATGAAATGTTACATTATCTTATATGTTTAACTAAACAAATAAATCAAAAATGCATGCAGGAAAATGTCATCTATATGTTCTCTGTAGAGTATATGTACATAAAAAAAAACACAAGCCGTTCAATTGATTGCTTTTACGAAGTGTGGTTATTACAGACATTAACTACTTCATAATGCAATGGAAGCAGAAATCAAAATGTCAGAACAGTAGTTCTCAAGGGTTTTTTTTGGAGGGCCCACTTAGTGACCTGAGTCACTGAGTCACTGCTTTGTCTCTGTAGATCGAGCTGGGAACTTCCTGAGCTGAGAGATGGGCGCATCCAGGCCATCAGTGACTCAGATGGTGTGAACTACCCATGGTATGGCTGCACCACTGAGATGTACACCATTGTGGGGCCTACAAAGAAGAACACTACCCTCACAGTCAGCATGAATGACAACTTCAGCCCCAGTGTGACTTGGAGTGTCCCCACAGGGACAACCAGTAGCCCCCCATTGCTCAGCTCCATCCAGAGGGATCAGCGCTTCACCACTTGGCTGGTGGCCATGAATGAGGCCACAGCCGAGATGGTGCTGCTCCGGACTCTCCGCTGGAGGATGAGGCTTGCCATCAAAGTGGACCCAGAGAAGCCTCTTGGTCAGAGAGCCCATCTCCTGGAGCCCCTTACTCAGGAACAGCCGGAAATCCTCTCCAAAAATGAACCCATCCCAGAAAATGCCTTGGTCAAACCCAATGCCAATGATGCTCAGGTGCTAATCTGGAGGCCTAGAAAAGGGGAGCCTATTGTGGTCATCCCACCTAAGCACTCACCTAGCTAGCCAAGAAAACTGTAGAGAGAAGAATGTGAGACTTGAATTTTTTAGGTAGCAGTCATTTAGGCCTGAACAAAGCCCTTAAAATACACTGTAAGTGCAAAGGTTATGTTTTACATACTTTTCTGGAACAGCCTTTCAGTGTCACAGTGTTTAACTGAGCTGGTATAAAGTCTGACAGAAGCATTTAAACCTTAAACATCTGGATTAACCTGTAAATGGTTAGCCATTAAACAATATTCCTGTTGATTATCTGAAAAGAATATGTGCAGCAAAAACAAATATTGTGGCCTTAGATATACCTCATTATGTGCTGATATTTAGCTTTTTAATGATAGAATTTTTCTGAGATGTTCTTAGCATGTGACACTGAACACCAGAGGATAGAAGGAGTAATATTTTTTATAAATGTTTTTTCACTTTACTCAGTAGGGTTACAATATAGGAATGTTTTTTTAGTGACGATTGGCCTCATTTTTAAAGCTGCTGTTTTTTTATTTTATTTATATGTGTGTGGTGATTTGTAGTATGTCTATTTTGGTGAGCATCTCACAAAATGTGCTCAGGTTTCTACTGAAGATTATTTTTGGAATCACTGCAGATTTGCAAGAACACACACACACACACACACATTTCAGGTACTAAGCAATGAGTGAAATGGTAGTGTGCTGCCAATAACCAAGAGTTTTATTTTTCCATAAAATTCACCCAGAATTCTTTTCTTTGTTCATTACCCTGTTTATAAATTTGAATCAATATAATACACTAACATTGACATGTTTTTATTCTCCGGTCTGTTTGAAGTCACCATATTTATATATTAATGTATAAAATTACTGTAGTATGTTACCCATAATCTACAGCAATCAAACATTTTTTTTGTCATTACATTGTAGATGATGGACAGAAACGCTCAATGATATCTTAATAATAATTAAAATGGTATAATAATAATTCTGTGAAATTATTTTTAATCAGAAATTAGATATTACTAATTGTTGCCAAGTCTAGTGTGTGTTTCTGACTGCAGCCAATGATTCTGGATAGGATTCAAACCACCACAGCATGATGAATATAAAGCAGTTATGGAAAGGAATAAATTAATAAAAACAATTACTATAAACAGTAATTACTGTTTGTCTTCTAATAACATTTATTATTTTGTCATGTTGTTTTATGTTTTGTTTGTTTTTGGTGCCTGTTTTATAATATTTAAATGTAGTTATTTATTGAATAAAACTATTCAAAATCTAATCTGTATTTGTATCATTTCTAAATATGGTTTCAATCAATATATTTATATAAAATATAAGTTGATGCATATTCAGTTCAAGAAATAAGAAATATTAACTAAACTTTTACAGCACAGTTGAACAGATATTCTTCATTTTGAAAAATAAACATCTTTAATGGTCTAATTTGGACATACTGTTCTAGGAAACTGTGAGGAATTTATTGTAAGTATTGACCATTTATGAGTGGAGGTTCTTCAACATTTAAGATTATATGCTTTTAAGAAAAATGCTTTAGAAAGTTCTTTAGGGATCCAAAAGTTCTCCTATGACATAATGAAAAAGAACACTACTGGGCATCTTTATTCTGGACAAACCCAAAACTTTGGAAGTATTATTAAATTTTGACACCATTGAAATATAAAGTTTTTAAGCTAACTGAAGATGATGAGTGGTTTGTATGTGAATCCTCTAATGGTGATGGTCATAGGATATGATGGGGACTGAGTGACCTGATTCCAAAATACTCACAGCTGCCCCATTTTTTTCTCTTTTTAATCAGATTAGTATCTGTGGCATTAAAAAGCAGAGGGTATTTACTCCTCTCCTTTTTTCTTGCAGGTTCTGCTTGTAATCAAAATTGAATAAATTAATTAATAATAATAAAAAATATTATTCACACTGATGCTAGGATTTATATATATATAAAGCAGCAAAAAATTGGCAGTAAAGTTATTTAATTCAGCCTCTGAAAAGTTATCTTAATAAAGTCTGTGGATTTTGAAGGTTTTATTAACAAATTGAATAGTAATATAGTAATAAATAGTAAGTAAATTGCTTATTTTTAATAACATACCCTACATATAAAGCCTTTACACTTTATTTTCACAAACATTACTATTTTCACAAACAGTCTGAACTCTATTCCATTAAAGGATTCTCCTTGAAAAGCCCAAGCCAAGAACGTTTTAGGACACTCGATGTTTATAGGAATGTGTTAACTGAGTATACTCTAATTAGTTGTGCAACTTGTTTAAACGCAGAGATGACCAGTTGAATTATGGATGAGAGTAGTAATTCTTTGTGCTCTTGCACTGTAACAGCTTTTGTGTTCACTTTGTTCTCTCTCTCTCTCTCTCTCTCTCTCTCTCTCTCTCTCTCTCTCTCTCTCTCTCTCCTGCTCATTCTCTGCTGTTATGAAACAAATTAACTTTGCTAAATTGACTGTTCCTACAATGTCAGTAGCTCATTTACACTTTTCAGAACATCTGACTGCACAGATGATCCCAGAATGGAAGAAGAAATATATTTCCTATGAGGTAAGATTGTATGCGATGTTGCATATATTTTAAGCAGATCTGAATATGGGCTTTTGTCTTTTTTTGCTCATTTAATCATGAATATCTTCTAAAATAAGATAAACAATCCATTTCTTTCAGGCCCTGAACTCCATACTTAGGGAAAACACACAGGACCGCTTATACAATCGTAAGTGATATTAATAGATGCTTTATTTCACTATTGCACTGCATGTATTATGCACTCACTGTGTAGCAAATGCCTGAAACGCATAAGAAACATTTATCTGTAAATGATAATGTGCAGTGTAATCATTTGTATTGCAAACTGCTGACAAAGTAGAATTACATCGGTTATTCAAAAGTTCTGCATTATTTAACTCCTGAGAAGTAAACAAAGTAAATAAAAGTGGTTTCGTGTGGCCATTGTAGAGCTATTTACTGACTTACCAAACTATTACAAAAATGTATTTAACTACTTAAAATGACCAGTTCATAACACTGAAGTGGTGACGAATGTAAAATCTATGTTATGTTTTGAATTCTCGCTGTATATCTCTCTGCCAAGAAGTTTTTTAGTCCAAAAGCTTTGCTTAAAATTGTTGTAAAACAACGTCTCATGCAGTGCACAGATAATAATTTGATGCAATTAAATTTGGTAATACAGTTTCAGAAGCATTAACTTTTTAAAAGTCTGTCTCACTGTAAACAATAATTGTCATTTTCCCATGAATGGAGCATTTGACATAAAACAACACAAATGACTTTGTAAACATCACCACTATTTAGTTAGTTTAGTTAGTTAGTTTTATTTGGATGGGATTGTCCGTTCAGTTCAAGGTTATACTAGGTCCTAGGTTAACAAAGCTGTCAAACCACATTTTATGATTATTTAATAAGACAAAGCAATAACCTCATAAATTATTCTCATTGTAACAAAATACCTTGCAGTACTTATCATTGCATGAGGTATTCTCACCAAACTAAAGAGACAAAAGAATGATTAATGATCTTACAGAAGTAATCCCTATTCATGAAAACAATGGAATGGGTGCAGGATGTGGCTATTGCTAATTATTTACAGAATTATTACTGATATTGCATTAAATTCAATGGTAATATCTTGTTTCAACTCTGAAATGATGATCTTACATTAACACTCTTAATTTTCATGCAGACCATAGTCATCGAAAGCAAGTGAGGACACTGCGAGAGGAGTTCTTTAAGAGATGTGATACTGAGCTGATGAAAGTGAACCAGTTCTATTCAGGTTGGCTGCTCAGCTCCTAAAGATATAATGGTTAAGAATGGCCTTTTGATGTTGGGAAATATGATATTAATAAACTCTAATGCCATTTATTTGTTTTTCTCAGAAAAGTTTAAAGAGGCAAACAGAAGGCTGGCATCATTTGGGATCATTGCTCTGGATGGTTCTGAACAAGGGTTGGGAGGAGATGGAAATATCACTGTCCACTCAATGTCCTACAGATTTCCACACAGGACAAAGACTGAACTGAATAAACTCAAAATGGCTGTAGGGGAACTTTATCTAAGCCTGGTCTTTCTCCACAGCTTTCAGGTTGACATCTCACTGAAGTCAGAATTTAATTATAGATGTTTTATTGCATTAAATAGCAATATCATCTTCATCTTTACAGGAACTGAACTACAAAGGTTTCTATAAAATTACCAAAAAGTATGATGCAAATTTTGCATGTGAACATGGCCTACAGTGGAGGACTGAAAGACTAGACACATCTTTCCTAAACACAGAGAGGACTAGCTGTGAGCAAATGATGCTTAGATTGGAGGTGAGTATATTATTGACTTATACTTACTCAAATTAATGCTTTATTAAAAAAATATATTTAAAATTTGTCTATTGTCTACACCCATATTAACTTCATAGACCTTCATGCTTCAGCTTGAGGGGGGAAATAAACAGAAAGCTATGAGAAGACTTGAATTGCCTCTGAGGAGAATGGAGCAGGTAAGAACCAACATATCTTTTGATCTGAGGTTATGAATTCATTATTCCTGGGGTTCTCAACTCAGTAAACACAACATTAATGTGGCACATACCATATCAGCACTATTGTAAAGAAGCAAGATCCTTGACAGTACATTATTTCAGATTAAACCACTCTGAAAGATTTTGTTAACAATTCAACCGAGGTGTCGAATTCAGGTCTAGACACTAAAAATTGTCTTAAAATTTTTAAGTGCCATGAAACCTCAGAGGCTGGTTTCCTATATATAGAGAAGCCAGGGAGCTGGAACAAAATCCTTGAGAATACTCTTATTTTTACATTTTAATTTTAACTTCTTCACCTCATTCACTGAATTATGGAGAAATTTGCAAAGATGGGTGGAACTGCCCTTCAGATGAAATGGCTCTGAGAGTGTGTACTTTTATTTGTGCAAAGACAGCCGGACAGTGGATAACCTTTCGGATCGGTGTCACCTGTGGCCTTGTGATAGCTCTGCTATCTTTAATTGCTTTTAAAGGTTAGTAGCACTTTGATAATTCCACTTTGACCCATAATAACCCCATGCTTCTATACAGAACTGAAAACACACCTTAAGATCTTATATCTCCTTTCCACCACTCAATGACTTCCACCCTTCAATGACTGGCTAATGTTCATCCATGTGTACAAGTATGGGATGAATCTCACCTAGAGCGTGTGAAGTCCCTTCTCCAGCTCTACAGAGGCAGCTTTCTGCTGATTGAGTTCCTGGTCCTCCTGGGACTGAGTATGTGCTGCTGGAAGAGATCTGGAATCAATCACATCCTCATCTTTGAGTTGGATCCCAGACATCACTTATCACATCAACATCTTTTCGAGGTGATGAGCTCCCAATTACTCACATTACCAACATCACCTTCCATTTATCACCATCACTCCCCATTACAACTGTCATCAATGGCATAAAAATAACAGGCATATCTCAGGCATGTCCCATGTATAAAATAATTGCCCTAACTGCAACTATTTAAAATCATCACACCTTTTCTTGATGATTCTAACAATTAAAAGCTGATTGCAATCATTTTACATAATTAGTATATTTTAGACTTGTATGCAGCAACAAGCACAATGTTAAAGTACAATAATACCTTGACTTACGAGTTAAATTCGTTCTGAGATGAGCTCGTAACTCAATTTGCTCGTATATTAAATTAAATTGCCCCATTAAAATGAACTGAAATATTAATCCATTCCAACCCCCCAAAAACCACACCATTTTCTTTGTTACGTGTTTTAAATAAGAAAAATATACTTTATAAATGACAAATAATTTATAAAATAATACATGATAAAAGAGAATGTAAAGAAATAAACTGGTTCTATTAAGTGTATTTACCTTGAAGATCAGACGAAGACGCTGGCAGAGGTGGAGGAGCTTGGCGCAAAAGGTTGGAGTGTTTTTCGCCTAACTTAAGTTACTAGACACTTAATGCTATGGCGGCATGGTGGTGCAGCAGGTAGTGTCGCAGTCACACAGCTCCAGCTCCTATGACTGTCTGTGAGGAGTTTGGTCTGTTCTCCCCGTGTCTGCGTGGGTTTCCTCCGGGTTCAAGATAACCACGTGAACTGAACGCTTGCTGACGTAAGTTCGCTCGCGACTCTGATCTCGGCTCGCAACATAAAGCAAAATTTCGACCGAGCGATGGCTCGTATCTCGGAAAATTCGTAAGCTGATTCACTCGTAAGTCAAGGTTTCACTGTAATATGTTGTTCTGAGGGGAAAAAAAGAGATAGCATGCAATTGTTAACAACATTTTTATCGTTAACAATTAATGTTTTGCTTTTCTTTTAATGTTTGAAGACATTTACCCACAGGGGATATATAAACATGTATCCGTTGTAATACTTTATTAAAAAAAACAAACAAAAAAAAAAACATCTAATTATTAATTATAAATTAACTATAAATTAGCAGAACATTATTTGGAGTTACTGAGAATGTTGCAAAAAACATCTTTGGAAGCATTTTTTGAGTAGAAATAACTAGGTAATGACCACCCAGATAATAGTAATAAGGGTTTGGTCCAAATGTGTCACATCTGCATTTCTCCTATGGCCCACATTTGTACTTGAAAGACAGTGTTGACCCAGAGTCTGTCTGCCTCAACTCAGCCACAGTTCCATCAACCACAATTATAGTTTGGCCTTATATCAGGTGTGTTGTGGAACAAATCTGTGTCAGATTGACATTTGGCCCACGTCTGACATACAAATGTACCGTAATCCAAGTCAAGCCCAGCTCATGATATTTGCTCCACCTCCGACACACACACAACTTTTTAATGCAATAAATGAGCCGTAATGGCCAGAATTGAGATTTGACCCGAGTATGTCTGCTAACCAGGCAACTAATTAGGCCACTTTAGGCTTGTTAAGCAATTAATGATAAATATTTGTATGACAGAAAATTGTCAGTTTAAATTTTGTCATAACCACAGGCTTAATGCTAATGTTTATATCTTTTATTCTCTGTATGTTCACTGTAGGTGGCTGGATTTTTGGCAGTGTGTTGGTGTGCTAGTGTTCTGGCATGTCTATATCCCACTCTCCTGCCAGTCCCACAGCAGCTCCACCCTCTTTTCTTCCATGGTCTTCTGCTGGTTCTGCTGCTTAATCCCACCTCCACCTGTCATGCTCGCTCTCGTCATTGGATCCTGACACTAATGGTGAAATATGACATCTCACATTGACACCTCACCTTGGGGCTTTGAGATTATATATAAAAAAACAAACAAATAAAAAGTGCCACAAAAATTTGCTGTTAATAGAAAGCAACTGTTTTTACTAATTGCACGTTCTGCATTTAAGCATTACATAGAATGGGAGAGAATGGGTTTGGTTGTCACAGTTATTTCTCCTTTATTCAGTATCCAGTGTATCTTTCCACTGCTTCACAGCCCAGTTCTGGAAGACTTTCTACCTCTGTTGCCATGATTGGCACTGGGTAAATTAGGCTTATGAAGAGCAACTTCAGAGTATCCCATTCCCATTTTGTTTTATGTTGTTTATGGAGCTTGTGCATGTACATTTTAATGTAAGCAATTTCTAAAACTGTTTGAACTTATACATTATCTGACAAATCTTTGGATTTCTTTCATTTCAGTCATTAACCTTAGATGGAAAAAACAGCTTTTAAAGGTTTTATATAAACAGCATCTTCCTATAACATCACTACTTCTATTGTGTATCCACAGTGGAAAGTCCTGACAGCACCTTTCCAGCCTGTAAGCTTTGCAGAGTGCTGGTTAGCTGACCAGCTCAACAGCCTGAGCCCCTTTATCTTGAGCCTGTGGGACACAGTGTGCTTCTACACCACCCTGATAAGCTTGAAAGATCTAGAGGCTCCCAGCTTTCTGCATAAAGGTGTGTGGAAAAAACACCCCAACTGCCTGTATACTCTCTCAAATCTCTAAATAATGAAAATTTCCAAATTTATCATTAAGATAAAATAATTTCCATCTGTTTTTTTTAATGAAACAGTTCGATGTGCTGGATTACAAAATATACTCACCCCTCCATGTCGTACATATACAGTGGCATGAAAACGTTAGGGCACCCCTGATCATTTTCAGGACTTTCCTTTATAAATCATTGGATGTTTGGATCAGCAATTTCAGTTAAATATATCATATAGCAGATGAACACAGTGATATTTGTGTTCGAACACAGTGTTTGTCTTGGAATGCTGTGTTCTTTCTCCGCCATGCATACCTCCGATTGTTATAACTCAATTTTAGTTTCATCAGTCCACAGCACCTTATTCCAAAATGAAGCTGGCTTGTCCAAATGTGCTTTAGCATGCCTTAAGTGACTCTGTTTGTGGCGTGTGTGCAGAAAAGGTTTCTTCTGCATTACTCTCCCATACAGCCTCTCCTTGTGCAAAGTGCGCTGAATAGTTGAACGATGCACAGTGACACCATCTGCAGCAAGATGATGTTGTAGGTCTTTGGCGCTGGTCTGTGGGTTGACTATGACTGTTCTCACTATCCTTCGCCTCTGCTTATCTGAGATTTTTCTTGGCCTGCCACTTCGGGCCTTAACTAGAACTGTGCCTGTGGTCTTCCATTGCCTTACTATGTTCCTCACAGTGGAAACTGACAGCTGAAATCTCTGAGATAGCTTTTTGTATCCTTCTCCAAAACCATGATGTTGAACAATCTTTGTTTTCAGATCATTTGAGGGTGGTTTTGAGGCTCCCAAGTTGCCAATATTCAGAGAAGATGCAAAGAGGAGAAAAACTTGCATTTGGCCACCTTAATCCTTTCTCATAATTGGATTCACCTGTGTATGTAGGTCAAGGGTCAATGAACTTACAAAACAAAATTTGTGTTCCAATAATTAGTGTTAAAGTTATTAAAATCAATAAGAAGTGTTCATCTACTATATGATGTATTTAACTGAAATTGCTGATCCGAACAACAAATGATTTATAAATGAAAATCACGATAATTATCAGGGGTGCCCAAACTTTTTCATACTACTGTATGAAACCATATGTATGTATCTTTACACTTATATAGCGCCTTTCTAGACACCCAAGGATGCTTTACAATCCACACTGCTCAGAATGCTCAGAACACTCAATCCACACACAAACACACACTGGTGAGAAGGCAGCCAAACACGCACAGCGTACTCTCGACCAGGAACGACCGTCCACCTGGAGGACTGCATCGGGCACTAGGGTTTCACCCAGGACAGAGCGCCAATCCATATCTGGGCACACGCACATACAGACATTCATTCACATACACACCCATTCACTCACACACCAGGACAGTTATTAGACAGAAGCCAATTCCCCTACCCTCCATGTTTTTGGACTGTGGGAGGAAACCGGAGCCCCCGGAGGAAACCCACGCAGACAGGGGGAGAACATGGAAACTCCACCCAGATGGGACTTGAACCCAAGATCCCAGCGCTGGGAGGCGAACGTGCTAACCACTAAGCCAACGTGCCACCAAATGGCCATTTGTGAAGGAATCGTGTTTGTGACTATGAATAAATTTACATATGATTGTCCATCCAGGCTAACATTTTAGTTCGGCAGCAGAAGATATGAGGAAATTTATGAAATGTTATGCTGTTCCTGGCTATTTGAAAACTAATTTATCACTGCCATCTTCTAAAGGATTTTAATGAGTGGCTGAAGATGGTTTTAGTCTACTTTAACAGTTTTTTTACACTGGATTTTAAATGAAGCCGAAAGTAGTGTATCCAATCAGAACAGGGATCAACATGAATCAGTTTTAAAGGCAGAGACTGATGCTCTGTTACCAAGAGTTAGTTAGAAAATGCTCATTTAAAAATAAATTGATGGCAAATAAAACCCACACAAAGTAAGTGGATTGTAAGTGAACTTCAGGGGGTAAAATAACATCCTTAGAAATGTTTAATCAAAATGTGAATGATGACAAACAAGATTACCAATGGAATTTCATAAAATATGTGTGTGTGTCTGTGTGTATGTACATTCAATTTCAGTTTCAGTAACTGCTTATTGAGGTTCTAGATCTAATACTGAAATCTGTGTGTGTGTGTGTGTGTGTGCTCACAGAAACCCCGAACTGGGAGAGGCAGAGCAATGTAGTCACTTGTCTGATTCAGTGTTTTCCTCCATGGTTGAGATTTACTCAATGTCTGAGATGCTTCTGGGACAGTGGGCACACAATACACCTTCTCAATGCTGGGAAATACTCCACTGTTTTCCTCATGGTCACCTTTGCAGGCCTCTACAACCTGGCAAGAGGTACTGTGTTTGTTAACTATAATGTTATATTGAATTAATACTAATTTAACAGCCACTGTATGTGGTTTGCTTCCATAACTAAGGAAGGATTTATCTTGTAGACATGTGGCATGTGTACTTTTTGTCCAAATGTTTGTACACACCCCTTATAATTAGTGAATTCAACTACTTTCGGATGCTTCTATTGTATGGAGAGGAATTAGTGCCAAATCAATCAAAAGAAGTCACTGCAGTAGGACAATGTGAAATGCAACCCATACATGTCCTTATTTTTCCAAACGAACATGAATACGTGCCAAAATTTAAAGCAAAACCGCTATTTCATTTTCACGTTGCTTGACCTCTTTACTCACAAACAATACACGACGATTTGCGTTTTAAAAATTACATGCTGAATTAGTGCCACAATTGAATAGTCACCTCAAAATGTAATATGTTCACAATAGTATTGACACTTTAAAAATAAACCACTCATTGCATTGCATGCAGAAAACGTGTCTTAATGAAAAACAAATATTCATTACATTTATTTAATGTCGCGCTGTCTCTTACCAGAAAAATCATTACATGTTGATTTCCATTTATAGAATAAAACTCTGAATTCCTGTCAGAATTGAACACAACCCACCTAAAAATGCAATCATTCATTCATTGAATGTAACCGCTTATCCAATTCAGGGTCGCGGTGGGTCCGGAGCCTACCCATAATCACTGGGCGCAAGGCAGGAACACACCAACCTAAATTTTGAGGTGACTGTATTAAATTCTGACACTAATTCAGCATGTCATTTTTAAAATGCCAATCCTCGTGTCAAGCAACTTGAAAATGTAATATCGCTTTTAGTTTTGACATGTATTCATGTTAGTTTGGAAAAGCAATGACGTGTATGGATTGCATTTCACATTGTCCTACTGCAGTGACTGCTTTTCAATTTGGCACTAATTCATCTCCATACTGTTGTGGACATAGATATTTAGTTGTGTAAACACAGCTTCACAACCTTCCTAGAGAGGCATGTGTCACAGTGTGTACCACTTGTCAACTTGCACTACTACAGAAGTCCAGTGCTTCCTAATCTGACAGCTGAAATAAAAATGAGCAGTGATACATGAGCCTATGATCCCATGTAATCATATAATGACAACCAGCAATGGGCTAGAGTGGTTTTTGCTGTTTAGAACTAGTCATTGAATAGTAGTAATTGATTTCGCTAATGTATTCCTACCTGAATACGTTGCCCTTATTGCAATATTTCAACAGTTATTATAAAGCCATACTAGAAGGGTAGTGGCTGTTGCTGCAGTAAAAGGCTTCAAACCATGAGTTAATTTCAGAACAAAAATGTAGAAAGGGCAGATTTCCGCACACATTTGGCCATTTAGTTTATATTAAATGACATGTATTTTATTATTTCAGAAAATATGTTCATCAAAATGCACTAAAAATAGGCACACTTTTGAATTAGATGTAGCAGGGTAAAAATACATTAAATATATTTATGTTTCATCAAAATTGATTTTATAAACTCTTTGAAATACAGTGAAGCTGATCTGTGCCAATTGATGAGTGTGATCTGTGTGTATTTAGAAAGGGCTGCATTAGCTGTGGAGGTGGGTGTGTATCTGTATCTCTGGGCTGTGGCAACCTGTATGAGTGTGTTAGTGACTGTTGGCTGGGATCTAAGGATGGACTGGGGAATGCTACAAGGAAATGGACTCCTAAGGGAGGAACTTGTATACACCAGAGAGGTAAAACATAATCAGACTTATCTGTATTTCTACAAAGCAAAGCACATATTTAAAAGAAAATTACATCTCAAATACTAAACATGCTTTTCAGAATTTAGTGTGTTTAGTTTTTTCCTTTATTACAGTTTGTTGATTTTCCAGCTTCAGAAACATATCATCGTTGTCCAATGAGAAACATGTATATCCGTGTTTGTTCATTTTTACTTTACTACATCAGTTGATCACTGCAGCTGTCCTTCACATTGTGTGAAACAAATCACAATGAATGGACCAATGCAGATTACTTGGAATAAAATCTTTTTACATTGACTTCCACTGAAAGTTCATTGATTCATGGACTGAAACCGCTTATCCAGTTCAGGGTCGCAGGGGGTCCAGAGCCTACCCAGAATCACTGGTTGTGAGGTGGGAACACACCCTGGAGGGGGCGCCAGTTCTTCACAGGGCGATACACACTCACTCATTCATTCACTCACACACTCACACCTATGGACACTTTTGAGTCACCAATCCACCTACCACCATGTGTTTTTGGACCATGGGGGAAACCGGAGCACCCGGAGAAAACCACACAGACACGAAGAGAGCGCACCAAAACTCCTCACAGACAGTCACCTGGAGCGGGGCACGAACCCACAACCCCAGGACCCTGGAGTTGTGTGACAGTGACACTACCTGTTGCGCTGAAAGATAAAAAGGTTAACTTAATATTTTTGGAGATACATGTTTTTCACTGGACACTGGCTATATGTGGATTTTTCTTATGTTGAATTTCTTTCAAAATCCAGGCAGATTTTTTAGCTAAATGTGGTGTGAGTGTAGGTGGGTGTGAGTGTGGGTAGGTGGGTGTGAGTGTGGGTGGGTGGGTGTGAGTGTGGGTGGGTGGGTGGGTGGGTGTGAGTGTGGGTGGGTGGGTGGGGGGAGGGCACCATGTATGATTTACTGCCCAAACGAGCGGTATCTAAGGGGTCAGATGTAGAGGCATTTTAGACAGAGATTTAAGGCTGCAGATATGTTGTATATAGTTGCATGTGTAAATTCTGCTGCCTCTTTAAGGGAACATAACATCAGTGTCATCTTTGGGAGCAGCTTTTACTTTTATACTAATTCTTATGATGGGAAGAATGGAAGAGTGGTAATAATTCACAAATTATTAAACTAATTAGACTTGATAATTTCTGTTTACTGTCTGCTTTTTGCCTAAAGGTCCTAATTAATGTTTGGTTTCAAAATAAATAAATGAACTGGTCTCTGAATTTTGCACAGTACAGTATGAGTATGTATATAATAATCATACTAAAATATAAATTAAATACAAAATCCATCAGAATATTTGTATAGTTCTCCACTTCTCCCCAGTTTCACTTATTCCTCTGTGTGTTTTATACTTCATTTTTATTTTCCTTTATCGGTTATTTTTAACTTTAACATTGAGTTCTCTTTCAGGTGTACTACTATACAGCCATGTTAGCAGATGTGCTACTGCGGATCTCCTGGGCTATAAATATCCTCCTGGCTCAGATGAAGGATTCAGCTGCTGCTGCTACTGCTAGTGCTATACTGGCACCACTGGAGGTCCTCAGGTTAGATATGCTTTCTGAAGTAAAACAAAACCTGCCAATACATTATAAGTCTAAGTTGGATCTTAATAAAGATGCTCAGAGCAAATATGCCATTTTTGAAAGTGGAAGATTTCTGTTTCCTTTATTTTTCTCTTGGTTTCCATTTAACGCATGTCCTGAGGTTTATTTTAATTACATTTAAAGAGTAGGATCAGTTTATTTCAGTCTTTGTTCTTTCAGCAGGCGATCTATGTGGAATCTATTTCGGTTGGAGAATGAGCACCTGAAAAATTGTGAGCAGTGCAGAGCTGTTCGTGATTTTGACTTCCCTCTAGCTCCAGCAAACCTGCCAAAGCAGATCTTTCAGAACAAACGGCTGGACCAAGATGAGCTTGATAACAGTAAACACAATACCAGTGCTTCACTCCACAAGCCAACTTGTTTACCATTCAGATATTTAAGGTGATCTACACATTTCGGTTTAACAAATTCCATGACGGATTTTTGGTAATGTGCTGGAATATATGTGATAACTAGATATTTCTCCTTTTTGTAGATCAAGAGCTGAAGAGACATACTTACCCACAGAGAACCCAGAGCAAGAAGAGTGTCCATAAAGATGAAAAAGCTGTGCATGCATATAAATATAAATAAACTTTCCTATGGTACCTAACAATACCTAAGAGAGACATTAATGAGAGTTTACCCTTCCAACATTCAGTGGGGAACCCTCAGACATTGTCAGCATTCATTCACTCATTGTCTGTAACCGCTTATCGAGTTCAGGGTCGCAGTGGGTCCGGAGCTTCCTGGAATCATTGGGCACAAGGCAGGAACACACCTTGGAGGGGGCACCAGTCCTTCACAGGGCAACACACACTCACTCACACCTATGGCCACTTTTGAGTCACCAATCCACCTACCATCCACATGTGTTTTTGGACTGGGGGCTTGAAACCACAACCCCCTTGTCCCTGGAGCTGTGTGACTGCGACACTACCTGTTGCACCACCGTTCCGCCCTTTGTCAGCATTCAGAGAATGCCTAATTATTTCTGT
This sequence comes from Hoplias malabaricus, assembly GCF_029633855.1. Taxonomy (NCBI): domain Eukaryota; kingdom Metazoa; phylum Chordata; class Actinopteri; order Characiformes; family Erythrinidae; genus Hoplias; species Hoplias malabaricus. The sequence goes on along the minus strand of NC_089820.1, from coordinate 15,755,795 downwards.
AAAAAAATACATGTCTAAGGTTTTTTCTTTCTTAAATAATCATGGGTGCTATATTTAAAAACTTTAAGTATTAAACTACTAGATGTGTGTCATTTTTAAGCTTTGCACAATAAAAAAATTGCCCAAGTAGCAGCAGGAAACATGCAGTCTCAATCTAAAGGAGCTAGAAGGAAACCTAATATACAGCTTCAGACAAGTGTTATAATTGGATAAAAGTGACAAATCCTCTCTAACGGGGCACTTTTCCTGAAAGAGACACAAAAAAATCGGCTACATTCAGGAGTAAACTATAGTAGTTCCAAGCCTTACAGCATATGATACAAGCTTCAAGACCAGCCAAAATATGTTCACATAAATTGCTGTTAGCAACAGGGGTGCCAGGTGAAATTGGCCATTTAGTAGAGGTGTTTTGTCCCTACAATTTGAGTTTTCTTATTTATGGTCCAAATTGAAGACCTAACTAAAAGTCAGTGTTATCTATTGCCATCAATGAATACATTTTGATCATGCTGGATTGTCATATTTTATTTTTAAAGATCAAGATTCAAACATATAAAGAGCAAGACAAACATGTCCCTCAAAATAATACTTTCCTTTATTTCACTTCTAAAACCATCAGTATTTCAATTTTCCAGACCAGCTGATATGCAAAAATCAGGCAAGCATGTACTATACAGCAGCTTGAGCCCGAGCAAATAGAGAAGAAAGAGGGGGAAAAAAGAGTATGGGAGGAGAAAGTGAGAGTCCAGCATTTCTCTCTCCAGAGGACTGTTGTTCTCTGTTCTGCTTCCTACTCTGTGTTCACGTCAGCAGTCCCATAGTCAGCTCTTTTTCACTAAAGCAGCTCTCCGCTCTCCTCCTGTTATAGTCCAAACCCAGGAGTTAAAGCTTTGATATCTGAAGCATGTATGTTTTTAATGAACAGGTGCATTGTCCTTTAATTTTCTTTTGTTTTTTTGTTTCCTTTCCATGCAATGGTCCATGAACCAATTGTATTGTCTGTTTAACTCTGTGGAAGATTAGTCAGTAAAATGCTGAGCATCACATCCTTAACAACCCAGCCTGTAGGATGTTAGTATGTGTGTATTATATGTGTGTGTGTTTGTATCTGTGTGTAAGAGAAAGAGAGTATTACTTATGATAAATGGCCATTTTATCACTTACAGCTGTATGCTGATTGGTTTATTTGGCTTTGAAGGTCTTTTGATATATCCTGGAAAACTATGTCCATTTTCCCCTCATCGTGCAGCGCTTGACATGGTATTGGCATTTAAGTGGCATAAATCCATGTAATTAGTGGTAGTGGTCCTGTTTAGTCGAACAGAAGACTAGATTAGAAGGGCTTGACTCAGTGCTCTTCTACCAAGGGTCTCTCACTGTTGTGTTCCTCGGGCTGGCTTTTGGGGCTGCTGACCACTGCGTCCCCCTCCACTATCTTACTGGCTGGGTTAATGGTGAGGACAGTTCCTGCTCTCTCAGAACCATCCAGATGCCTTGCTGCCACATCCTCCGGGTTGTCCCCAGGTCGTGCTCTGAGAGGGTCAGCTTTGGTCGTCTCACCGCTGGCTCTTTCCTCTATGGTGGCACTGGGGAAGTGACCGTTTCTTAGCGTCTCTCTGCAGTCTCCATAGAGGTGCTGCTCCAGAGTGAGGTTGGACTGGGCCAGGTGTTTGAAATCAGACTCGAAGGGGAAGGAAGGGCTTGCCTGGGTCACTCCTTCCACCTGGCCCAGCACTACAGAGCCCCGGTAGGCCTCAATAGCCTCAGGAAGCATAGACTTAATCTTGGGCAGCCAGCGCTTACGGACCCTGCGGGCGTTGGTGCACATATCTGCGGCAATTACGTTCATCTCACTCTCCTTGAAGTTGGGGGCAAAGTTCTGACAGTAGACTTGAGATGTGGAGGGAAAAAGAAAAGAAAGGAATAAGCCTACTGACACTGGAATCAATCAGAAAAACTTATTTTGTAAATTATTGTAACATATGACAAGTATTTTTAATATATCACGAATTTGTCCTGGTGAATGCAGATGTAGATTCTCAAAAAAAAAAAAACAATACTGTCACTATGGTGGTACCCCTCACATTGCTGAAGTGGACTCTGAGGATACCTTTAATTATGGAACACACTGTACCATGTTCCACTGCAGTTCAGGTTTTTAAGTTGCACTGAGCCATAAGATAATTGATGTGTATTTTGAGGGTATGTACACACTGTTAGTATACGGTTGAAATAATAATAAAAAAACATTCCTGGAAAATGTTCTCGTGTTTTATAAAATGTAGCTTACAATTCAGACCAGACAAATACCAACAATTTACAGCATTGAAGGTCAAAATTAAGATATACTCAGAGGAACATTAAATGAAAAAACTGGAGACTGTAATAAATGGAATGTAATAAATGAGAAGAGGAGATATGAGCAATCCAGTGTGAAAGAGCCAACAGAGGGTAAACTGCGAATATATAAAGCATCTAAGGAGGCTTAAAATCAATAGCATATTACAAAATAAACTGAGTGAGATGCATTATGGGAATGAATTGTGGACAGTGTTTTACAGTTGCACAGTGATACAAGTTGTACTATGTACATTTATAGAGTTGTACAAGTATGCAACATGACACAAAGTGGGGAACGTGAAAAGCAGCCAAGGTAAGCTACCACAGTACATTTAACAGTATCTCACGTTTTGACTACTGTTCATCGACATAAATTAACATAACAATGTAGTTCCTGTTAATGAAAATCTAAGGGCTGGTGCCTGGTACATTTATGCGCTCCACAGTTTCAAAGGCATAGTGTCTACTTTAACAGATGCTGACTCACGTTTGACTGTGTTGAGTATGCGGCTGTCAAGTGGTTTACGATTCGGATCACAGTTTGAGGAGCGAATGCCTGTCCCACAGCTGTCTGCCAGAGTGTTCCTGCAGTCGTGATACCACAGTCAGCCACGGGGGGGCACAAGCACTAAACATTTCCACAACAGCAGCATTCATCCCGTACACCACACTGTTTCTTTGAAAGTCAAAATTTGCAGATACTTGGTCCACATTCTAAAACGACTGACACAAAGTGTTTTCAGAGATTTTTTTTTAATCTAACCAAATCACAGGCCCGGAGGTCTACGTTGTTTACACATGAGGACTGCTGTTCTACAAACCTGTCAAAAAATGCAGCAAGCAGGCGCCGGAGCAGGACTTTGTGCTTGACCCCGGCGCACAAGTGGCAATTCATCAGCTGCCCACGTGTCATAAACACACCAGATCCTTTCAACAGCACCAACAGAGAAACAATAAGGCTCCAGCTTTCCAAACATGTCATCATAGGTATGCTAGCCTACTCAGTCACTTGTTTTGCTCTTTTTTACACAATGGGAAAAAAAGGCCTTACCTGCAATCAGCTCCAATCTCTCTCCTGGATCCCCCTCTGTGTAGAGTGCTGGGTGGCAGCGGTAGCCAATCTGACTGATAAGTCCGGCAGGCAAAGCTTCTCTGTCCCCTCCAAGCAGCACGCAGAAACGGCTCTCCAGGGATGGAGGCAGGGAGGACACCTCCATCTTCTCATGCACTAGGAGAAGACAGGCAAATACACACACACACACACACAGAAGTCAGGGGCATGTTTAATCCCAAATGCTGAAACTCAAAAATCAATTTTTAGAACTTGACCCTGCAAGATATTTACTGCCGTAAAGACTGGGCGAGACACCATAGATCTTCCCGCTGGTGAGATTGTCATATGAGTCATCTTCAAAGTCCTCCTCCTCATTCTGATGGGACGTTGGGCTATCAGTGGTGGGCAAGCTGGATGCCCCAGGGCTGGAGTGGTCTCTGGATGAGTGCTCATATGGGTGGACAATGCTCAGGGTCCCATTCCCCACCCCGCTGGTGTAGAAAAGCGCACTGCCCCTGGAAGACCTGCTCCTAAGTCCCTTTGCATCATCATCAGCTTGTTTGAGCTCCCCGCTCTGAGCACACACCGGGGTCTCCAGCTTCTCCTCCTTGATTTTGCAGACGGCCGTGGGCTGGTCGCCTAGCAACAGAGCGGCGTTGTTGTTGTTGGGGCTGGGGGGATCGTCCGCCGCAGATGTCTGTGAGTCGCAGAATGGGGCATTGGCCTTGAACATCAAGTCCATGCCGCGTTCCACGATGTTCTGGATCTGCAGGTAGCCTGCCGTGTACATGACCATCAGCTGGTCGCTGGCTGTAACTGTCATCCTGCCTGTGTAGCAGAAGGACAGGATCTGCTGGAAGCAGGACGGTGCCACGGATGAGGGCAGCTCAAACAGGGCCTGGCTGCTGTCGCTGAAGAGATCACGGAAGTAGAGACTGCTAGCAGCCAGCACAGCCCGGTGGGCCTTGAAGGCCTGACCGTTGACCATGATGGCCACATCGCAGTGCTGGCCCAGCAGCCGCTGCTCATTCAGGCTGTCCAGCACTGCACTGCCAAAGTTGGGGATCTCCATGTGCAGGAGCTGAGACATCACGTCGGCTTCAGATCTCCACGGGATGTAGAGAGAGGACTTTCCCAGTGGGCATCTGCAAGAGGGGAGTCCACAGAGAGAGAGCATAAATGCAAGCATGCAAAGAGCAAGGAGAGAAAGTTAGAGATCCCAGAAGGAGAAAGACAGGGATTGACCCCCATCTCCTAAGACCGAGAACTTGCTCTTGGAATCATACAAGGAAAAAGGAAAGCAAGGCAGAAACCTTCAGAAGAAATGCTGAATAGCAGTAGCTCCCCTACCACATGCCTCCCTCTCCACCCCCTCTAGCATTAGCACAGTCTACATGTTTGGTAACTCTGACTTGCTAAGCTTGGCAGCAGCAGTAGAAGAAGGAGAAGCTGCAAACTGACCCACCAACCATGCCCTCCCCTCCCCTCTGTCCCACCACCCCACTACCTGACCTCTACAGAAGAATCCTCCGAGACGGGAGAGAGAAGGCAGACAGCTTCCTCACATTAGCTTGGCAGGACGAAGGAGAGCGAGAAAGAGAGAGAGAGGGAGTGTGGGAGAGGGAGAGAGAGAGATGTGTCTCAATCCGTACTCTCCTCCCCTGCACAGGACTTCCTAGCGAGGAGAGGGGAAGGCGAGCGTCTGTGTGCAATCGATGCACCATCTACTGTATGTCACAGAGAGGGAGAGAGAGAGGCTATAGGCACAGACACAGAGACGGGGGAGAGGGGGGTGAAGGGAGGGAGGGAGACTGAGAGAAAGTCATTTAAGGACACATGGAGAGCGAGGGGGAGAGTGAGTGTGTGTGTGTGTGAGAGAGAGAGAGAGAGAGAGAGAGAGAGAGAGAGAGAGAAAGAGAGAGAGAAAGAACATTGTGTGTGTGCGTGTGTGAGAGAGCAGAGAAAGAGAGAGAGAGAGAGAGAGAGAGAGAGAGAGAGAGGCTGATGCGGATAATTGCCCTGCAGAGTTAAACGCATGCATGTGCGATAGAAACAAAAGACAGGCAGAGGCACAGCAATGGCTCACTTTTATTAGAGCATCCAACGAAAGAGAAAGATGTAGGGGGTGGGACGAAAGAGGGGGAGAAATGAGCGAATTCACCTCATGTCAACCTCCTCGGCGAGACCGAAACAGGCGCAGTCACATAATCCATCAGGGGCTCTCACTCTCTTGAGCTCACTTTCTCTCCCCCCCTCTTCTCATTCTCTCCCTCCTTCTCTTTCCCTTTCTCTCTCTCTCTCTCTCTCTCTCTCTCTCTCTCTCTCTCTCTCTCTGCCATGCTAGGCAGGATTATTTACATTAAGGGCAGACAAATGGAGTGTGCCAGGAGAGAGCAACGCTGCAATGCAGTCCCTGTCACAGGCTGGCATGCTCAGTACAGAGTCTGCATACCCAATCAGATGTGCCAACACGGCATCAGACAGATAACAGCCAGACAGGAGGGGTGGTGTGTGTGTGTGTGTGTGGGGTGGGGGGGGGGGGGGGTAAAGAAAGAAAAACACAAGCAGACTCAGCCTCCGACCTGCTTGTGCCGTCACGTCTCTATCTGAAATGGCAGACGGCAGGCTTTTTAGGCGTCCAGCAGGGCGTTTATGTGAGTTTTGTCATGATTCGTGAGGTGCACAGGCGTAGCACTGCAGTGAGAGGGAGGCTATATGGAGCACTAGGGTGGTAAAGCAGCATCACTCAGCACAGTAGTTTTGGGGGTGGGGTGGGGTGGGGGGTGCACTGGGGCTCTGCCTTTGACTCATTGCCTTTTAAGGCTAAGACGCCGATAGAGCATGAGTCAGCACTATTTAAGAAGACATGTTCAAAACCGTCTGTAATATTCTTCTTCAATATTAGAGGGAGGGGAAGAAAAATTATAATATATAAATAATGTATGTCAGACATACGCCCTTGTAAATACTGCAGGAGCCGAGCTCACTCGACTGTCTGGTCTTTTGAAAAAAAAATTATAATAATAAAACCCAGTAAAACTGTGTCAGCTAAAAAAAAAAAAAGAAAAGAAAAAAAGAAAAGAGACAAGATGTTCTTTTACAAAAGCTTGAAACTTTTTTTTTCACATCTCAGTGCTCAGAAACAAACTTTTCTCCTAGATCCAGAATCAATAATTCTTGCTTTGAGGCAAATCTCTTTGCTCAAAGTGCAGAACACAAGTGCAATAGGATGCAGCAGACAGTAGGATGCTGAAAAATCAGCATCTGTTCGGCTGACGGCTGGGATGTGAGCAGGAGATGGAGAGATTGCATGGTCACATGTATGACGTCCCCAGAGAGTAGAGACTGCAGTCTGGGCTGAGAAAGAGAGGAGGAGGCTCCACACTGCCCACTGGAGGACAGACGCAGCCTTGCCGCAGTGAAAAACGTCCTGAGAACATTGTTGGAGGGAGGGGGGCTATTGGGCTGCTTCCTTACAGTGCACTGCACGGACGGCCTGTTCCCAAAGCTCAAGGAAGAACTCAGTCTACTGTTTGCAATGTAGTCAATAATATTTTTATTTTCAAAGACAACTTACATTATCATACAAAAATTGACACAGTTCCTCTCTGAGGACAAGACCAACTACATATACACACAACAAACCCAGGCAACACTCCACACATAAAAAATACTCTGTCCTTAAAACATTTAAAATAAGAAAAAAGACACAATGTTAATTTGGAGCAGCTGAAAAGGCCACATCTCTGTGCCATTATAAACCATTTTCTTATCTTCTGTCCTGACACAGAAGCAGGAATTAATAAGGCTTTTCTTAAAAAACAAATACGGTTTATCAGAGTTACTTCAACAGAAACATGGAAAATATATAAAAGAAAACAAAGTAAATCAAACCTGTTTGCAATTAATGCTGATAAATAATATTACAGCAGCACGAAAAGGGATTTACAACATTTTTGTTCAAATTGTCTGCATTTACAAGCTGATCACCCAATGAAATTACACATTTTCTGTTTATTTTAAATGTTATTTTGATGATGGGCAAAGGTTGTTTCATTTGAATGTATCAAAATACAATAAAATTAAAGCTTCCTTAAAACTGAAAGGTCTATCATATAAACAATAAAAGGACAAACACTTTCTTCATGTAGCTGTAACAGCCATTAAACACATAAGACACTTTCAGTCTCTAAAATGAATTTCTAGAATTTCCATGTCAAACATCTCTAAATGAGCTAAAAAAAATTTAGGTTATGCAGAAATTTTGAAATATCAGTGGCATATCCCTTTAAGAATTACAATAAATTCTGTGCAGAAAGAGGGCATGAATGACAGGTTTAAAGTAAAAAATGCTTGGAAAATGAAATGTTATAATGAAAGGTTAAAATCTGGTCTGAAATCTGTATGTGCACATCAATGTACCAATTACTAAATTAAAGAACTTAAAATAAAAAAAATAAAAAATAAAACAAGTTCATTTCAACCGAAAAAGAAACAATTCTCATTGGTTTTGATTCTCATGAGACTTAAGAGATCATTCCATTTTCATAATTAAAAATGTGCTCTTAATAAAGTGTCACTTTAGCTGTGACAGAAGAAAAAAATAAAATAAATAAACGTGTTAAACACCATAAGCAATGATATCGTTAAATGCCCTGGTGGGAAACATTACAGAGCAGAAACCAAAATCAGTCATAGGGAACTGTCAATATTAAGAAGAACAAATTACCAGAAGACAGCACTTGAGGAAATGATGATGAATGCAAGGAGACACTGTCTAAACTACACAAGATGCGGTGCAAATTAAAACCAAAATATAACACATTCAGTCTTCAATCTACTGGATAATGCTCTGACACAGATTTGAGAGTAACATTACGTTATAGATCACCAAGTAAACAGGATTAACTTAACGATGAGGTCCAGTAAACAGCATTAAGAAAGAAGCCAAAAGGTCCAAGAAGATGAGTCAATATGCAAGTCATAAACGAAACACCCATTTCTCTTTTTTTCCTACTGTAAATGCAGGGCATTGAAAGGCAGTGTTTAAAGGGTTAACGGCTAAGCTTTTTTGATTTGCTTTATTAAAAATCTCTATAAATAACTTTGTAATACATAGTATTTTCATAAAAATAGACCTCTGTTACCTTAGTAGTCCAGTTATTTTTCCATTACTAAAATATTTATCACCTTTCAGACCGCATCTGGGAGTGAAAAACCTCCACTTTCAAGACGCTGGCCTCACAACAAGGCCTAAAACATTATGCTGTTTTCCTTCTAGTTGGTCTTATTTAAAATCAAGTTCAACATTTGGAGATCATCTCTTCACAGTAAATATCACAAAACAGCACAAACAATAATAAACAAATAAGTTAAAAATTTCCTTCAAACTCTGGCAGGTTGCTATTTTACAATCACTTACAATCTCTGGGAAAGATTATGGAAACCGGTGTTTGTTTGCTATACGAATGGCCGGTGGCTTCTGATTTTCCACCTCTTGGAGCGTACACGAAAGAAGAAAAACATGAGCATGAGGAACACGCAGGAGAACGCATAAAGCAGCACACACAGACTCATGTCTACGCTGGAGAAGCCCAGTCCCAAGAACGAGACACCAGTCCTGGGATCCTTCAGGATACCAGAGCCCCCATCACCGGCTCCATTGAGGTCAGTTCGCTTGAGATGTTTAGGAGAACTTTCGGCAGATGGCTTCAGTTCTTTAATGTAAATATTGGATGGCATAGCAGCTATGGCTTTGTTAGGAGCAGGAGGCCCTGGTTCTGGATGGTTATCGCTGGTGTATTTGGGGGATATGTTACTAGCACCATAGTGTCTTTTGAGAAAAGCGAGCACCATTACTTCATTCCACACGTGAAGCCCATCCTGCTCTTCATGGCACGTAGGACATAGGTCAGGAGTAGGCCACTGCGTTTTAGGAAACATGGGATCATCACTCATTGATCCTATATGGAATAAACCATAGTTAGTTTACCACAAGTTAATTCAAATACAGTATTAATATTGATTACAAGTAAGAGAGCATTCGATTAAAGAAATGGTTAAAATACATGTTCTTAATAAAATGGCTTGGTGAATTATTTGCAGTCTCAGATATTAGCAAGGAAACCTCATGAATTTTTTTTTTACCGAAACACACACACACAAAAAATAAACATCAGCGAGATCTTAAGAATGCAAATACAGAATGTTTCTTTTTAGCATTCATATGTATGAGAATTAGCATTAAATGTTTGTACGTTTTAAATGCCTAAAATATGTTCAAGTAGAGCTGCACTACTGTTGGAGTTGAATATAAAACACTGCTAGTTATTTTTCAGTTAAGCTCATTATTAACTGCTTAGCCTAAAAATAAATAAATAACAGATTAATCAATCATTGCTACATTACTTGATTTCTCCAATAGTTGATATTGACAGCTCTAATTATATATTTATACACCTTAATACAATACCAAAGTGCATAGTATTTTAAAGGTGTGCACAAAGTGTATTCTATTTGTACAGCCCTACCTGCTAATCTTGCATTAACTTGGTTGTGTCTCCTCCACAGCCAGAGCACTGCCTCATCCAGAGACTTTACTTGGTTCATAGACTCCTGTGCCATTGCCTCAAAGTGCTTGCCACACTCGCGACAGCCAAAGAAAGTTACAATGTAGTGCCGCATTGTTTGAAGCACTGCCAATGGATCATCCTCCAGTGCTGATAGAAAGAAGGAAGGAAAACCATCAAGCAGGAAATTACAGCTTTGGCGTAATATAATCAGAACACAACCCCTAAAGTTTCCTTCCCAGTTTGAGCAATTCATAAGAACAGTAGAGTTGGTAAATTATGATGAAAAGAAAGGAGCAGACTACAGCTTTCTGAAAACATAAAGAGGGTTGGTTTGCAACCATATGATTTGAGTCCTAACACAAGAAATGAGAAAATCCTTTTCAAAGGATTTACAAACCAACTCCCTCTCCCTGTGCAATTTAGGGAAAACGTACTGCTTCATGTAAAAACACAAGCTCAAACCACTTGTTGGAGTAAAAGCTGAAAGCATTTGGCTGCTGGTACCGGTGTTGGCGAGAGCGTCTGGCCGGCTGGCAGCCTGTACAGTGAGCACGTGGAACAGAGTCCAGAGGGAGCAGGGATATCCTCTCAGAGCCATGCTGCTGCCCTGGCAGCCCACCCACTGCACACGCTCACTCAGGTACAGCCCTGAGATCTGACACAAAACAGAACAGTACAACTGTCACACAAGACCACTTCTTCCAGCAAAACAATACAACTGACTGTACATAAAGGTTCAAGAAAAATATTAAGCTTAAACAAGAATCATTCATTGGGGAACATCTATAAAAGTTCAAATGGACAGTTGGAATCATAGGAACTCCTGCCTTTACTTGTACTTTAGGAACTTAACTACCGTGTAGTAAATAACACACCAATGCTCAGATTTTTACATACGTTTTTCCCTCTAAAATTCACTGTAACTTCTGAATTATAAGGTTGTTAAGAAATTGAAATAACAATGTTTCTATGCCCATTCTACAAGCAAGGCAATGCTCGTGTACTCAAATTACACAGAACAAAATTTAAGACTGTAACTTTAACTCTATAATTTAACACCAGATGCATACACTGTAATCTACTACTAGTACTAGCTATAAAGCTACTAATACCAAAACTACCACATTTGATGGGGCTTGTTGTGAAGCGTTTTGGCATTAGACTGAAAGCACATTGCAAAGCACGTAGCTGGGTTTCCTTCTTTCAAACATTTATTTACTGATTTTACAAGAGATCAAAGAGAAAAAAAAATTTAAACATATATAATTCAGGAACTTGCAGCTGAGTTTCAGTCCTAATCGCCAGCAAATGTTATATGCAATAAAGAAATATAAGCAGAAAAAATGTGACATGGGTTGTGTTGCAAATAAACTTCTGATGACGTGCCCTCCTGTGATCAGGGGCGGCATGAAAACCAGGGAGATGGAGAGATTTGAGTGGGCATTTGCATTTTACAGTCATTTGTATGAAAAACATACTTGTAATAACGCTTGATTAAATATTTATTGGTCGGGGCATCTGTATCATATTATAAGCTTGTTCTTAATGTTTTTATAGGAAAGTAAATAAATGCTGTGGTCTCTGACTTTTGCACAGTGCTGTATGTGTACAGCAATCAAAATAGATGCACTATAATAAAAAGCTTGGGTGGTCGTGCAGTCTGGGCCTTCAGGGTGCTGTAAGAACAAACTGACTGAAGCATAATATTTTATTCGAAAAACCCTTACCATTGCTCTTTTGTGCATTAGCACTTCATAGAGAGCCAAACTTTTCCAAGTCATTTGTGTGTAAAACTATTTTGTGATATTTGGGTGTTTTTTTTTTAGACCTTTTTCATTCATTATCCATTTTTTTTTTTTTTTAAATCGATGTCATTTTCATAATTCGCAAAAACATGTTGCGTGGAAAACACGCTAATGTTAGCGTACATATAACAACATTTGAATTTTGACTCCTTAACAACCTCACAGTTCAGAGGATCTTTTGGCAGCTGGAAAAATGTATTACAAAACATACTCTTCATAACAATGTTATACATCACAATTTAATATTTATGACAAATTTTGTCTATTTGTCTGAAAATATTTTTGTATATTGCAGACTACACACAAATTATTGATAAAAAGCTGTTACACAAAACTGTTCACTTTTTATTTTTTTATTTAGTAGAATTTGTTTACTTCCATGACATACTTTTAGAGGCAATGAGACTTTTAGGGAAGTATCACATGTGATCATGTCTCACCCGCATATTGTTGTTGGCCAGGTCCAGGATGGCATTATAAGGGATCTTTTCCAGAGGTAAACTAACAAGCCAATCCAGTAAAGTCTCCAAAAGCTTGACCACAGACTGTCGCCCAGGAAACAGCTGTGATTAGAAGAACATGAAGCAATGAGAAGAACAATAAATTCCACAAAGGACAATGACTTCAGATGTGAGTGTTTATGGGTCCTACCTTAGCCACTACAGTGACAAAATCTTTAAAAGTTTTCAACTCTTCTCCTTCCAAGGTCTTGTGAGTTGCCAGTTCTACTCTCAGTAGGTAATTCAAGCCAGACTCCAGGTCCATCATATACACTTTAGACCTAAAGGAGAGACAAACCATTCACTGACTGACAATATTTCACGTGAGGTTTCATTCCAGTTTACTGTGCCTTGATTATCAAGTATGTGACCATTTTTTAAAAATAAATCTTTTTCACTCTATGGTCATGGCTCCCTGCCTTAATATATATATATATATATATAAAACAAATCTACTTAGTGTCAACTTAAGTAACCTACACCGTATTATATCTTTTAAAACCTTGTGTCAGGTCATGTCTCAAAACAGGTTTTACTTGTGAAGATTTGTTTTGTTTTATTTTTATCTTTTACATTTTTTCAGTAAATTTGTGGCTCTTACCGACATTAGAATTTAAATTTTAAGTTTAGATTATTTTCTCAAATGAAGAAAATTATTCAACCCTTCTCCTACTCAAAAACAATACAAAAAAAGATTCAATATAAGATCACACTTACTTGTCAAACTCTTTCCACACCTCATTTGAGGCATGGCCTTTACTACCATTGTGTGTTGGCTGTTGGACTGAAGTGGACTGCTTCCTATGCACTCCTGGCAGCATTTTGAGAAAAGAGGAGTAGAAAAAGCGAAGTCTCTTCTGCCTGTGAATACACCAGGAGAAATTATACTACATTAGACAGGACAGCACGACCCAGGGTTGGAGAACCTGCAGCCTGCGTGTACTACTGTCGGCTATATGTTGATTTTGAGTTCTGCATGAAACATTATGTGCAATCAATGTAGATGGCAAAAATGAATTGTGAAAAAAGGAGCCAACTAATCACAAGTGTTTTTCATGCTAACTTGAAATGATCAAACTTGTAGATATTACTGCTTACTGGAGTGAAATAGACAACAGTGACCAAAACCCTCAAATGTGTGGGAGCATTTCTTTGTTAACTCAAGCAATAAAGTGACAAAACAGCAACAAATACAAAACTGACCACGCTTAGCTTCGGATCAAATTTGTTATTTGGAAGAGTCTGGAGAGGAGGCATGTAGTACTGGTCAGATAGTTAGTTAGCTAGCTAATACTCATGTTTATGGCCACTTTAATTCCTGTTATGAACTGTAAAGTTATTTATTTTATCATTTTCTTTCATCAATGTATTGATAATAGTTTTGAACATACTAGAAAGATGCATGATAATAGGAGTGGTAACACGGTAAATGCCTGGGTTTTGGGCTATGTGACAAATCATTTTCAGTGAATGGGGATAAACTGGTATTCTTGTGGGAATGTTAATAAAGTGCTTTTAACACCATGGTATCATTAACAATTTCAGCTTCTGTACTGAGGGAGGCATATGCAACAGGTAGTGTCCCTGTCTCACAGCTCCAGGGTCCTCTGGATGTTAGTTCGGGACCCTACTCAGGTGACTGTGAGGAGTTTGGTGTGTTCTCCCTGTGTCCGCATAGGTCTCCTGTGGGTGCTCCAGTTTCCTCTCACAGTCCAAAAATACTTGATAGATGGATTGGTCATTAAATAAATAAATAGTCAGCAGGTGTGATCCTGTGAGTGAATGTGTCCTGTGATGAAAAGTTGGCCTGTCCAGGGTGTGAAACTGCCTTGATCCCAGTCATTTCTAATTTCCCAAAATAAGCAATCAAACAACCCCATTTAAGCACACTGTAGTTTTATACAGATATATTTGTGGTAGTTAAGTGCATAACACAAATACTGCAGCGCAATGCAAATTACAGTTAAGCTATGTAGAAAGCATTCAAACAGCATTTATAGTGTCAATACACAGACCCTCTAGATAAATGTGTATAACCATAAGGGGCTTGAATACTTACACTTCCATGACTGCGTGTGTTCCATTGGGGTGGAAGAGGTAGGCTGTAGGGACTGTGGTGATGCCTAGCTTCTCCATAAGAAACTTTTCTGAACTTAAAGCCCTCTTCACTACCACACCCTGATATGGAATGACGTCCAATATTACCTAAGCAAAAGGAAAGGCCAAAAATACAACAAAATGTTCCGCACTGATTACTTCTGAAAGCACTGCATTCATCATCATCTCCAGAAATGATGAACCTCTCTTTTCTGCACACGTTAAATGATCTGTTGTTTTGTTTCAACTTCTGCTGGAATAAAAAAACCAGCCTGCTGTCACTATCCATACCTCTCTTCCCACGTATGAGTCTCCATCCTCTATGATAACTGCAGTATAGTGCTCTGATTTCTGGCCCATCAAGGACAGAATGTCCTCAGTCCTGTGAAAAGCCCAGACAAAAAAAATAATGGATGACAGTTCCTTTTCTTGCTGAAGGTTGACTCGCTGAATGTTAAAACAACAGTAAAAAGAGAAGAGGCTGAGGAAGGGACGCTAACTGTCCAAGCGTATGTAAGTAGGGGGTTGAACTGTTCTTAAATATTTTAGTATTTTGGTATTTTGCTCAACATGCTTTTGAACAAACCTGGCAGGTTCCAGTGGAGGGCAGCTAGCAGGCCAGTCTTGTCTCGTGTGGTTTTGAAGGAAGTTTACCATAAGCTGTCTCATAGTCTGAAGCTCCCGATCAGCACCTAGCAATCACCAACATGAACCAAAACAGAATAAATGTTTATGACGTGAAGAAAACTTTATTTCAAATTTAAATTCAAACTCAATATGAAGTGGAATTTAGGTGCACCTCTGTATGTTTTTCCAATGTCCGGTGTAGTGACGTGTGCTTTAAAGTACTGGGGAAGAAGGAATTGTATTATGTAGTTATTAAGCACTTAATACATACTTTACTACTGTCATAACAAATTCATCTGAATAATTTTATGTAGAGAAGTAGTAAAAGTTAGTACAACTCAATAAAAAGAAAACAGGACATTTAGCCCTAAAACAATAATATTCATTTAAAGCTCAGTTTTCACAAAGCATTTGGATGATTATCTTATCATATCTTATTACAAACTGGAAGGACAGTTCCATTTAGCAGCCAGCTTTTTGTAGCATGGCTTTTGGGAAACATGTTCATGATTTGTGGCCTCATATTTTCTAGTACTACACATAATTATAAACAGCAAATTTACTATGACACAGAGATTTATAAATTAATTTAATTTTTAACTTGCACATTAACCTACCCGGAAAGTAGGGTAGAAGTGGATGCTAAACTCTTTACATATGTCAAAATTCTTCTCATGTGCACAGTCCAGGACTCCAATCCGGATGGCCTGGGACCAGTCTGTGGTGCAAGAAAATTCAGAATTAATTGTTAAGAGCTTAAAACATACAGTTTTTCTTGCCATCCCAAGTGTACCACTAACTTCAGATATTTCCCAAGTTTATATAAATGTATTTTTGAATAACAAAGTATTTTGTCTCCAGCCACCATCCTGTCTCTTAAGAACAGGCCTCAGCAAAAACTGAAGTTAATAATAGTGATTCATCATAGTGCATCTGGTGTGCACAATCTCAGTCATAATAATGGGTTCTGCCTATATGTTCAACTTCTTCATATCATCTATAAACACACAAAATAGCAGTAAACCAACATGTGGTTTAACCAATTAACCCATAGAAAAATATGTAATAAAAAAAGTTTAAAGGAGCAGATGGGCTGTGAAAAGATGAACCCTTGAGGAAAAAACATGGCAGTGGGTGCTTTGTGCAAAATCAAGGGTTTAGGATGAAGGGGGAAAAAAAGGGGGTTACCCAAGGGTATCATCTGTCTCTAAGAAACGATCCATCCAATTCCCTTGGGTATATTTTTCACATGCTGGAGGAGTCTCAGTATTTGCTGGGTTTGCGGGGGAATGCACGGCAGGGTTGAGTGGGACAATGGGGCCATGAGACCTCTATTGTGAGGGTAACAGCTGGTCGGCGGCCACTCACGAGCCACCCAGCTGACAGCTTGTGCCAACAAAGCCAGACTTAATGCATTCAATAGCTCTCATGATTGTGTCACAGGACAGACCAAACCCAGCCCTTTCCACTTTCCTGTTCTTAAACAAATGTGCAAAACATACATTCCAACACTCTCTGTTCCTTAAATATGATATTCCAGGAACAAAGCACAAAACTTCCCCTGTATGCAAATTTACACAGGAAAAAGGCCTTGAAATAAACAATAAAAATACATCAAAAATAAAATAGCACATAGATGGTGAGCACATTCTGATGAATATATTAGTAGATGTGTAAATGATTAAACAGTTAACTAACAAATAAAAATCTGTCTGACTATGAAACAACAGTTCCTCTTGGAATGTGGTTAATCATGTATCATCAAGTTAAAAACTTGAATTTGTCATTTGTATAATGTCAGTTGTATAATTCACATACTGTAATATTTACCAAATAAAAAATAAAAATAAAATTCCCTTAAAATTGTGATAATTTATTACCATCATTCCACCCATCCCTAAAGGCAATGGAGACTTCATTAATTCATTCATTCATTGTTTGTAACTGTTTATCCAGTTCAGGGTCACAGTTGGTCTGGAGCCTTCCCGAAATGGAGAATTAACATTGGAAATTCTTTTAAATCTAGGTTTAGACAACTGTCCCTAAATGCTTCAATTTATGTATAAAATTCCCCTGAATCTCTGTCAGCTAAAGCAGAAACAGCCCCTTAAAGAGCATTCGTCCTGACGTCCTGTCACTTCAAGCATTTGAATGTCACACACATGCAGATAAATTTCACATTCAGCAAGTAGCTTACTTTTAGCAACTCAGAGACATCTTGCCAATAGTTTCATTCACTTTTTGGCCAAATGTGTTAAACCTCAGACCTTTCCAGCATCATTACCCTCGGCTGCACCCAGCACATGGTGCCTTCCAAAGGCAAATCAGCTTGACCTGTTCACACAGTTTTACACAGGCACATGGCACAGTCTAGCTCTGCATTAATCAGTACTGTCCTGGGCCTGTAAGGCAGTCTAATGAGCATAGAGGGGGTCAGGTTGGTAATCCAATTACTCATCCAACAGAGGGCATTTTGCAAACCTCAGTAAGGTGGGCTTTCTCCTCTGCTTTCTCCAAGCTGCTTACTGAAACTGCTGCTCTCCAGGTGATCATCTGACTAATCACTGGGTAATCTAACAAACAATAGGAGCACTGAGGCTTTCACACATTTGGGTGGAAACACATTGATGAGTTTCTCAAGAGTAACTGTAACTCCAACTGACCAATATTTCTGCTCTATCTTTCAAAGGGGACGTTTCAAAGGGTTTATTCATGAATTTATTGTCTGTAAACATACAAGGTGGTAACACACATGGAAGGGGTTCCATCTTAGTGCACCACACACACATTCAAATCTTTGGACACTTTTGAGTTGCCAATCGGTTATTTTCAAAGCTGCTAAATTAGAGATCAGATTAAGATTCTGCGCATTTTTATGAGAAAGAAAACACTGAAAAGAAATGTGAAAACTCTTGCAGCACAATCTACTCTATCATGGAAACCTCAGCAGCTGTGTAAATAAGGCAGGCCTTATCTTCAGAAAGGTGTAGATATAGTACTTGTGCTGAACAAAGAAAAAAAACCCACGATGTTTCATTATAAAATACAATAAACAAAATGCTTCTGGACAGGCGCAATAAAACAAGACAACATTATATTACTTCATAATATACTGTACTAAAATACACACTACTGTTTGTTTACACACTCTCTGGTACACTATTTTGCCTAGACGTAAGATTATGAACACAGCCAATGTTCCAAGATATTGCATTATAGTATAGTTTAACATTATAGAACTTAAAAGTATTTTCTCTGTCACGAAACTATTTAGATAAACAGTTAACATTAGTCCATGTATAACATAATTTTAAATGAATCTGATGTAAAAGACTGATATTTCCAGAAGCAATTTAGTAAATGTCCAGGTGGTTTCAAGAGTGAAATATAGTCTCTGTCCCAGGTCTTCCAGGACATATGGGAACCGCTCATTATTTATTTTCCAGCGTCTCTTTCGAATTTGATATTCCACCTTAAACTGTGCGGGATTTACATTCAGCGGGCAGAGGCGCTCTAACGTAACAGCTGCACTATTTAAGGTGGAACTGAATTTTCGAAAATAAGAAGCTAACTTTGGCTTCCGAACTACTGCTGCTATCACTACGTGCAGGAGAAAATTCAGTGATGGCTAGAGAAGCTAGGGACGAAAAAAGAAGGGAAACAATCTGGTTTCGACCATATAAACCTGTCCACTTACCTTTCACGTCTCCAGCCAGAGCTTTCCATGTGGGAGAGTACTGGATACAGTGTCCACACCAGGAGGAGTAGAACTGGACCAGCCAGGCAGTGGACGAATTGAACAAGGTCTGCTTTAGACTCTCACTATTTAATATCACCACTGGGTCCTCCTCACTGTATAACCGTGCGGTCTGGCCGGACCTAAACACGGCCGCAAAAATAACCACTTTTAAATAGGTATTAAAGGCCATTCGGACTGAATTTAAGGTAGAACAGCCAACGCTTCTCAGTCCCGGACCCATTAACCGCCCTCCTGCGTTTGTGAGCTATGCTGCTGGAGTCAACCCGGGCGCCTTCGAGAACATCCTAGCGGCGCTGATCCCGCGCATAAAACACAGATCTCGCCTGCGTAAATTGGCGCATCTAATTCCAACTGCGCTGCCATTGAGTGAAGAGTTTGGTAAACGTACACATGTAAACCTTTAATGAACTTGCAGATTTTATGTTGGTGAGTTATGTTGTGTTGTTTGGTGACAGTTTTGAAATGAGTACATTCACATTAATGCAATTAAAATGTGGCTGCTTTTGGAGAAAGTTAATATTAAAGCATGGTTAATCATACATTGGTCTTGCCATTTATTAGTCTCTTTCTGGAAATAAATCAGGGATTCCATCTCACTGTTAGGATCTGAGTTTTGGCATGTTAAAAAGCTATTTAAAAAAACCTATGATTTAATTATATCAATTACACCTATAATTTAACATGTGTCAAATTTCATGAAAACATGAAGGAAATTCATTGATTCATTCATCTTCATACTCATCTGGGTTGCCCTGGATGTGGAGCCTGCCCAAATTGGGCACAAAACAGGAACCAGAAGACAGTGACCCTGAGGCGAAGGATGTGTAAAGACAATAGTGCCAGTGTAACCAATAAAGCAAATGGAACTTATGACTCGAATTTGGAGACTTGTACTGTAATCAAAATGACTCCCTAATGCCTCGTTTGTTTGGACAAAATAATTTGGACATCTTCGTCATGAAAATGGGAGAGCACCAGTCACATAAACAAACACGTGTGGCTAAGCCACTTGTAAGCTTTCAAGCCACTTGCCTTGTATATTTATTTGATTATTAGAATTGTTTACTTATATTTGTGCATGAGGTGCAGTAACAGATTGACATTGCCTCCATTTTGTTCCATTGTCTGTTGCTGAGTTACAAAAATATTTTCAATTCATATTGGTCCACATCCAGCTCATGTAGTAAGTTACGATGTTAATGATTTGGACACTCAGACAAAGATGACATGCACTCAAAAGTGCGCTAAAACTTAAATAGGGAGACATTTTGGTCACATTTCTGTTTTACATATTCTTTAATGCAAAATTTATGAACCTGTCTGCTTGTTATTTCTTGTTGCTTTCTTAGATTAGTGCCCAACCATGTCAGACAACTATGCTCCTTAGAGTTTAATGATTGGGCACACCTGATTTTCAAGTTTTAGCACTTCATACAACAAGGATCCACACTAAAGTTCTCTGTTTGTAGATACTAGCTGTAGGGAACTCAGATGTAAATATAGTAGTATTAGTAGTATAAAAAATAATATTGATAATAGTACATTTAAATAAAGGAACACTATTTTCTACGTATGTTTAACTTAACCAAGTATGTGTTTTAATGTAAATTAAGCTGCCTCATGCTACATATTTCACAAAGGAATGTGGGGCTGAAAGTAATTTAAAAACAACAAGTGTTTTGTTACTCTATGAGGAAAAGGACTGTGTTTCAGTAACTTTATAAGTCTAGGTCTGGGAGAGGTTTAAAACTGTGTCATTGTGCAGTGTCATTTGCAGGGGTCTAGCACCAAAATCTATAAACGTTAATTATACCAGCTTTAAATATCTTTCAGTTTCTGTTTTAAAAACTGAATTACATCACAGTGTTTACAAACACTAATTTATTTGTATGTAGATCCTAGTTTAAATTCTATGCACACAAACATGAATACCAAAGATTTGACCAAACAGATTGTCTTAAAAAGAGATTTGTTATTAATCAAGATGACAGGTTAAAAGTGCTACATTGGTATCATTTTTGCTTCATATAAATATGGTTAAGAACTGATATAGTGTCATCCAGAAGAAGCCTGAAGATCTCCTCAGCAAGTCGTGTTTTCACAGTGATCTGGTCAGAACTGTAATCCACCCATTGACCTTCTTCATTGTTAAGCTCCTGAATCTAGAATAAGACCGATGAGATTGATAAGACTAAAGAAAACTGAGGCTGTCATATACCCATGCTTACTATTTTTCCCTAAAAGATGCCTAAAAATATTCTTTACAAACCAAGATGTAGTCCACTCGGTCCCTCTTAGCGTACCAGTACTTGCAAAGTGTTTGCAGCATCTCTGTCATTTGTTGATCAGTGCGCTCCAGATTAAGCACTTTCTGGGCTTTCCGTTTCACTGCAGCCTAGATAAAGATATATTCATACTTTAACCTTCATTTATTTAATTTCCAGTCCAACCATTGGCCATTAAGGGCAGGTGCATTCTCAGGGGAAATTTAGATTCAATATAATATGATACTCTTGCTAAAGGAACAAAAACATAAAATCAGCAAAAACTGAAAAAAAAAAAAATCATAAATGTGGAGGTATGAAATTATAAAAGATAAATAGGAAATGGAACAACAATGCAAGACCTGGTCAACAAATTACTATTTACTTAAAGCTTTCCTATCTGAAAGAAATAAAAAATTCAAGCTCTACACTTTAAATTAGAGTGCAGTTCATATAGATTCTTGAAGTTTGTTGTGGTGGCTGCAAAATTTTAACACGGACTATTACAAAGACACATATATTAGACACAGATTTAGAAACGCTGAAGCACACTATTCATATATAGTGGTCATGAAGGTTAGAGAAGGATTATACAATTTTAATAAACGAACATGCTTTGAACCTATCTTCTAGACTGCCAGGGTTTAATAACCACATAATATAATTGGTTTCAGCTGTTCAGTGATTCCAATTCCTGAGCTTACCTTTAAACAGGAGACTGAGATTTGCCCTGAACTCTGTAGAGTTGATATCACTGAGGTTTCCTTTCTTTGCATTTTATTGGCACAGTCCTCATACAGAATATCAGATGCTAAGTGGTACAGGACCTGAAATGAAGGTAGGATGAAATTTTATTGAAATGACATTATATATATATATATATATATATATATATATTAGTTTGGACACTTCTTCTCATTAGTCATTGGTGGAATAGGGTTATTGACTGTATGCTATTCACTGTGTACCAGCCCTGCCTCTGCACAACCCAAGTTATGGTATAAAACACATTAAGAAGGTGAGCAGTTCTACAAATTAATCCTTGACAAGACCACAGTTGTTCACTGAAAATCATTTCAGGTGATGACCTCATTAAGCTGATTGAGAGAATGACGAGAGTGTGCAAAACTTTCATCTCATCAAAGCAAAAGAAGGCTACTTTGGAGAATCTAAATTATAAAACATATTCTGCGTTGTTTAACACTTTTTTGTTTACTACATAATTCCATATGTGTTCCTTCATAGTTGTAATGACATTTGACTGATACTGTGTACTGTGTATGTACTGGCCATATTTATTTGCATGAATCCCAGACAGTTCATTTAGAAGCATGCACTCACCTGCCTGTAGGCTTTTTGGCTTTTATCATCTACTAAATAACTTGGTGTTTCACAAGCCTCAAGCACACGTTCATCTGCTCCACCACAGAGAACCTCCACTGTAGCCTCCACAACTCTGTACACAATACTGTGTTCATGAGGCTGGACCCAGACCAGTGAAGGGGTTTCAGGATGCCCCTGATGCCACTGATCCATAAGACATGGCTTATTAGTTGTGAAGCAGCTGTTTTCCCTTTTTCTATAGCCCTGAGAAGAAAAGGTTTGTGAGGAGAAATGCACAGTAAATCTGACAAATGGCTTGCTATATAGTAGCATGAATCAAGTTACTTACAGGATCAATAGGTTTACTGTCATGCTTAGATCCAATTATCAATTTGTGTCTCTTCCTGGTTTCCTGGACACTCTTTAGAGCATCTGCAAAAATCTCTTCCGTTAATCTTTCTATCAGAACATCCGAGTCCTCCACATGGTGCTTGTTCTCCTCATTGTAACAGAGAAGCTCATGATCAACCTAAAGTGGACGTAAATGAAATTTTGCACTTTCATGTAAACAAAGCAAAAGCCTTTATGGTTTTACACATACAAGTGCAAAATTTGGGGACACACAATCTTTTCCACAAGGGTTAAATACAAATAAACATGTTGTTTTTATCAGGTTGCAAGAACTATGAGGAATTGTACACATTTTTCATATGTAATTTTCTTTAGGGAAATTACAATGCCCTGCATGTATCTCTTTCCCAATAAATCGTTTTAACATTACAATTTAATATACAAAACTTTAAGAAAATTTTAAAAACCTAATACAAGTTAAATGGCAAAATCAGTATTTAAGTAAACACAATTTTGATGGGCTATGTATATTGGTTTTACAGTAGGAAAAGCTCACTTGTAGTGGAGATTTTTCACTGGATTGGGAACCACTTGATAACTCATTGGATGTGTCTTTAGTGGCATCATTTCCACAAGGGTCCTGCTGGCCTGTCTGTTTTGGAGCTGACAGATCAAGTCCACTAGAGCTGTGACTGTCTTTGCTTGTCATTCGTCCATTCCCAGGTGGCTGATTATCATTTCTCCCATTCTGGCCATTTGGAGGGTCCTTGTCTGAAAAGGTGTCCTCATCCATATGTTCATTCAGGGCACTGCAATGATCTCTATGCAGATGAGTAACATCTTCTGCTCTGACCAGAACGCCATGTTTTTTTTCACATGTAAAATATCTCACACCTCTGAAAGTGCCATTATGGTTCCCATTGGGAGTATCAAGTGCCACACCAGCCCAGAACCCCTTGGCAAATGCAGTGGGCCCTTTATATTTCAGGACTCCTGTTCTTGAGTTGCAGACAATAAGCCTGTCTCCAATCTGAAAGGAAGATAAAGGGTCTTCAATCTCGTTATTCTCATCCACTGGAAGAGAGCTAGTGTACTCGGAGCCCTCGTCTTCCTCTTCTTGTCCAGGAGGAAGAGTTTTATTGCCATCTCCAATAACAGCAATGTCATTTACCTCATTTCCTAGTAGACTCCCTGATCCTAGACTTCTAGTCTCTTTTCTACTCTGAGATAAGTCTGCTGGAAGGTTAGGAAAGTTCTCACTATTTATGGAAACATCTTCTACAAAGTCCTGGGGAGCTGGAAGATCTTCTTCACTTGTCCATGTGATGATCTCAAAGGCAGGTGCTGGAAGTGCTAAACTGTTGCTGTTTGGTCCTGAACCAACTCCTTTAACAGAAGGAGGGAGCTCAGCACTTCCATATGATAATACTTCATCAACAGGAGAGAGAATTTCTGAGAGGCTGCACTCTGTGTTTATATCTTTTCCATGAAATGGAATATCATGGGAACCCACCTCAACATCTTTACAAATAGTCTGCTGGTCATATGGAGAAGGTTCTTGGACCACAATGAACTTCTCAGCAAAGACCAAAGACCAGCTACTTGGTTCAGTTTTCTCTTCATTGAAAACATCCCTCTCTTCTTCAGACCAGACCAATGCTTCGCTCTGAATTGAAAATGGTTCAGATTTATCTTCTGTTTCAGAGAAGCTATCGTCACAAGATGGGCTCTCCTCGCAACTTTTCTGATCGTTGCTCAGAGCCTGAATCAAATTAGTAATGAGTGGTTTATCCGTGCTGGACTCTTTTGTATTCTGCCATATTTGCGTGTAAGCTGTGTTCAATTCACTCTTCTTAGATTCGCCACAAATCTCATGGTTGTTGTTCAGCAACAATACAGTTTGTGACAGCTGGTTGTTCTCCACATTGAGAGTTGTGTTGTCTGTTATTGCTCGGCCACACTCTATATCATCTGAAGCCGGAACACTCTTCAAAGCCTCTTGAAGCATTGTCTCTTTCTGTTCTCTGGGTTTCTGATAGCTATCTTCATAATCATAGGGCAGATCTTCCTCTATGTCAGATGACAAACTGGACAAAATAGGAGCCCTTTCAGTGATTTCACCACTCGTTTGGTTGTGTTGCCCTGATGTATAATGCTGCACGTTCTTTATAGATTTCCAAGCCACTTCAGCTGGGTATTGTATTATTTCCCCTGAGTATACTTCACTGCTTTTGGGTGGTGTCACCTTCTCATGTTGATGACCTTTATGTAAAGTGCTTTGGAAGCTCTTCTCAGTCTCATGCTCTGGAAGGACAAACTTTAATTAGTAAACACTGGAAAGGTTTAATTAAAATGAAAATGTCACCCTCCATTTGTATATATTTCTGTCACAAGAGCCTTTAAATACACTCCTTAAAAAGGGTTCTTCAAGGCAACTGTTCTACATATCCCATTTCCAAAGAAGTTGGGACATTGTGCAAAATGCAAATAACTGCAAAATGCAATAATGTGCAAATCATTTCATGTAATTTAAATAAAACCATATATTTACATGAAAATAAGTCAATTTCTAATGTTAAAACTGATCAAATTTATATTCATTCACTCATTGTTTGTAATCACTTATACAGTTCTGGTTTGTGATGATCTGGACTCGCAATCACTGGGTGCCAGGCAGTAATACACCCCGGACAGGAGTTCAGTCCATCGCAGGGCTGAGAAAGTTTCGGGATTTTTTTGTTTGTTTTAATATATTTCCACATTCAGAATTTCATGCCAGCAACATGTCCCAAAAATGCTGTGACAGGGGCATGTTTACCAGTGTTGCATCACCTTTTTTTTTTTTAACAAAAATTTTTAAAGGTTTAGGAACTGAGGATACTAGATGCTGTAGGTTTGAAAGTAACATGTTTTCTCAGTTTTGTTTTTTATAGGATTTCAGCTGCTGAACATTTTGTGGCAAATGTGTTTCAGTGGGTGGCAGGTCTGTACTAGTTATCACCAGGACTCCTTTACTAAGGAGACATGCTGTTAAAATACATGCAGAATGTAAACTGGTATTGTCATGGTAAAATAAGCAAGGCTTGCCCTGAAAATGACAGAGTCTGGATAGCAGCAGTTGCTCCAAAATCTGTATATACTGTTCAACATAAACAGTGCCTTCACAGTGCATGTTAACCATTAATTTTTGATTTGTCAAACCACAGGACACATTTTTACTTCCCCTCACTCCATCTTAAATATGTTTGGGGCTAGAGACGTGGGCAGTATTTCTGGATCTTGTTTATATATGATTTCTTCTTTGTATGATTCATTTGTGCATGCAGTGAAAAACTGTGTTCATAGACAGTATTTTTCAAATAACATTCTTTGTTAAGTTATTCTCTATAGGGATTATAATTATCTATAGGGATTGAATGGTTTGCACAACATTGCATTCTGTTTTGCCCCCTCTAGTGTGTATTTCTGCCTTGTGTTGCGTGATTCTGAGTAGGCCCGGGACCCAACTTGACCCTGAATTTGATAATAGACATTCAGACACTGAATGAATGAATGAATGAATGAATGAATGCATTCTGTTTTCATTTACATTTTGCACAGCATCTCAGCTTTTCTGAAAATTTGAAATATGAGTTCTCCATTGAGACACTATGGTGAAATAGTTCTTCAGATTGAAGGAGAATGTGTTATATATAATTATATAGAACCTTTCTGAAAATGCTTTTTGTAAAACCAAAAAAGGACATTCTGTGATAATTAGCTGGGCATGCTAACTGTACAAGAGCTATATTAGTAAAATATAGAGTCATATTCCAAAAGGTGCTATACAGAAGCATATAGAAAATATTCACCATCAAATATATTGTTTTTAGAAGAAGATGTGCCTTTTTTTGTAACAAGGGTGTACTCAGAAAAGTAGTCAGAAAAGTACTCAGAAACAACTAAATATAATATGATTTTTAAGCAAATAGTGTGTCTACTCTTTTCCATTTATTACAGCTCTTACTCTTCTTTTTTTAAAGAAGTACTCAGGGACATTATTCCACAATTTCAAAATACAGCTGTAGAGGCTAGTTACATTTAATCACAATCCATGCATTCCCAAAGACATTCCGTGATGTGGAGATCTGGACGTTGTGTCTAATCCCAAAAATTTGGCCTTTACCTCTAATCCCAGTTTGCCTGTTTGATGAATTTCAGTACTTGAAAACAATCCCCTTCCTAATATCAGTCCAATACCTAATATCTAATCTGTTAAGTAATATCTGAATAACTATGGTTTAATTAGAAATTAAATAAATTGAATCCGGTCTCTGACTTTTACATAGAATTATAATAAAGTGAAGATTTGTCAAAGATGTTGGGTGTCTCTAGCTACAAAACAGACTATGTTGCTGTGCCTTGTGCAGGTATATTTTTACTATCCACTATTGCAGTCACTGTAATACTGTGAGAGGACTGAATCATTCAGCCAATACCATGAGTCAGCAAAAAATGCTGGATGTAAGCTATAAATCAGTACTGACAATGTATTACATCCCCTTTAACAATGAGTGGGGAAAAGTCTTCTTCATCCCTGTGAAAAATGTTAACTATAGATGTAATAGCTGTTGAATTGTAAGCCTAGAATTTCATCCATTTTCCAAAATTTCTGCATAACTGATCCATAACTGAGATGTTCACAAAGTCTTTCAAAGTGGTTGGGGTCAAATGGTCCATTGAAGATAAACTTACTGAAATAGGTTTCTTTATTTACTATGACTAGTATATTCTTTATTTACAAATGACAAATGAATGTCTTCTGAGTTTTGACTTTAATGCTCATAATGAAAACACTGTATGTTTTTGTGAGGTACATTATAGGGATAATTATGCAGAAATTTGGAAGAATTCCACTTAAAATACTTCACCCACCATAACCATGTGGATTAGAATCTGCCTTCGAAGGTTCTCGTTGATGTGAGACTTGCTTTCCATCCTCAGTGGTCACTTTCCTCTCATTGTTGACCTGAAGGCATGGCTGATTTCGATGGCTGTAGGTTAAGCTGCGCTTGGAGTCACATGACTCTTTAGAGCCTGTTGTCTGCTGGAGGTTCTCTTGCTCTGTTTGGATTTGTTCTCCTGGAGTCCTCTTCCTCCCAAAGCTCCACACCTCGTCTGACGTCAGGAGCCTCCTCAGACCTGCTTTAGTCAAGAATCTGCGGAAAACAATATAAAAGTTAGTGTTCCCTGGGTCAGCCCAGGCCTCATCCCAGCGGCTTTTGGTTGCGGCTTCAGGATGGGATCGGATTATCGAGACGAGTGCCACTTAGAACAGCTTCATCATCCCACATGAAAGACGCCATTGATCTCGAGAAATGCACTGTGCTCTGGTGGATTCCCTGAGGTCTCTTTTTTTCTGTTAAGACCTCATTATGTAGCATAGACACACTTTCAAAAAAGAAGGTTGTGCATGCAGAGTATAGAGACTGAGTTAGACAGAAAATGTATGTGTGTGTGTGAGGGTGAGTGAGAGAGGGAGAGAGAGAGAGAGAGAGAGAGAGAGAGAGAGAGAGAGAGAGAGAGAGAGAGAGAAATGTCTTCCACCTACCCTGGCCTATTCATGGCTGGCATAGTGGCATCCCAGTGCCAGCCTTGACCAACTGAAGAAACAAACAGGCAGAGGGACAGTAGCCTGTCCTCCTTCAGGTCCTTGAGAGACTGCAGCCACTCCCCACCAAATTTCCTCTCGCAGTCCCATCTGAGTGATGTGCGAGCTGAGAGGGAGCACGCGAAACAGCCAGCATCCCTTTCTACAGCTGTGCCCTCTTTTCCCTTTCAATATCCTCTCCTCTGGCTCGCCCCCCCCCCCTCTCTCTATCTCTCTCACTGTGTCTGTGTCTCCTGCTCACACTTGGTTTCTCTCTCTCTGTGTCCAATCGCTCTGCCGCCCTTTCTCATCCAGCCCCCCTCCATGCTCTTTCTCTCTCTCCCTCTCTCTCACACTCACTCTCTCTATCCCTCTCTCCCTCTCCATCTCTCAGGGTAATTACTCTGAGTGCTGCATTGTAACAATGATAGAGTACAGTGCACACCAAAAGACAGAAAACAAGCCCATGATGTTCACATCCTGTACTGTACTGCAACCACATGGCTCAGAAAAAAAAAGAAAAAGAAAACATGAAATGCTGTGTGTCATACTCCGCAGCCCTGGCATCTGCTAAATGCTGCACTGCAGTATTTCCTAAATCCCTAAAGCTGGTTGGTGCACATAAATATACACCCGGGCTGACATGAATGGCTTCTGTATATTGCTGATAAAACATTAAATAACCATTGTATGTTTCAAGCGTGACAACAGAAGTGAACTGCCGATGAACACTTGCCTCTCCTGCTCTCCGTGTGACTTATCGTGGCTTCCAGCAGCTGGTATAATCCCAGGCTTGGTGATAAAACTCTTTCTGTGCTGTGGAAAAGAAGAAGCAATAACATGGTATTGTTCCCGTAAGCCGTGAGCACCTGAGCACTGTGGATAATTGCAGTACAATCCAGTTCTCTGGTGCAGTACAGTGACAGGGCTTAAGGCCTGCTGGGTGGTGGTGACCTTCATTCAAACAGGCACTAGCTCAGGGATATGAGTGGAAGAGTGATGCTAGTTATTGGAGAGTAGTTACCAGAACTGGAGTCTCATCCTCAGTCCTAGCATCCTTCTCTACCAAGGCCTGCTTCTGCAGCACTTCTCTAAAGTGAGCTGCTGACCTCTTGATGTCCATGATGTCTCTCTGATGCCAGAGCAAGAGGCGACGCTGCTGCCGTCCACATTTATACATGCTTCTCCAGTGGTGGATTTCTGCCTAATTATGAATGATACAGCCGAATATACTGGCCATTAGAAAACCTAACTCAACCATTTTAAAATGTTGCTTACACTGTAACAATGTGCAGGGACAGTTTTCAGAATCTTGGAAGTTTAGTCTCAGAAGGGTGCCACTTTAAAATAAGACTACAATTATAAATGTTTATAAATTGTTTTAAATACCTATTTGTTATATGGTAATTATTTATGTTGTAAACACCTTGAAGGTCATTAAAAATCCTTTGTAACACAGCGATAGGAAGAGTGGAATTGACCTCTTTTTTGTCTAAAGCATCAAAAAAATTAGATCCAAACTGACAATTTTATGAATTTAGTCATTTCATGTTACGGAACACAACAGTATCAGAGATGTAAGGTCAGTATCTGGAAAGATCTGAGGTTTAACAGTGTAGATGGATGTGGGTTCACTATTTGGCAAACAAAAATCACCATTGCCCTTTCTGTCTATGTGTTTTATTCATTCATTCATTCATTCATTCATTCATTATTTGTAACCGCTTATCCAGTTTAGGGTCACGGTGGGTCCAGAGCCTACCTGGAATCATTGGGAGCAAGGCCGGAACACACCCTGGAGGGGGTGCCAGTCCTTCACAGGGCAACACACACACATTCACTCAAACCTACGAACACTTTTGAGTCGCCAATCCACCTACCAACGTGTGTTTTTGGACTGTGGGATGAAACCGGAGCACCTGGAGGAAACCCACACAGGGAGAACACACCAAACTCCTCACAGACAGTCACCCGGAGCAGGACTCAAACCCACAACCTTCAGGTCCCTGGAGCTGTGTGACTGCGACACTACCTGCTGCGCCACCGTGACACCCCCCCCCCCCCCGCCCCTGTGTTTTATCTGATTATTAATGATTATTTATGAATTAACAACATAACGAATAACTCTTAATATATTTTAACCACTTATAAACCTTTATAAGTGTAGTCTTATTCTAAAGTGCTACCCTCAGAAGTTGGTTGCATTTTCTGCTCATGATCCAACAAATCTCATACAAATTCAGTGATGCTGAGATCAGGCTCTGGGAAGGATCTTTGTTGGACTCCGTATTTACATATTTATTTTCTTTCACGTTTTCTCAGTAACTAGTTTCCTGACAGTTACACATCCTTTCAGACACTTAGGGCTGGTTTCCCCAGACATGGCTTAGGCCTAGTCCTGGACTACACAGCATTTGGAGAAATGATCTTCCAATGAATGTCCACACTATGCTGAATCCCTGGGAAACCAGCCCTTAGTTTTAAAATGTCTTGTTGATGGATACACAAAAACAGCTGTGGGTTTATTTATGTCTGAAACTAATAAGCTTGATTTCATCCCTTAGTACCTACTGTTTGTCTGATGGTGTTAGTTTTGTTAAACCATAGAACCTTACCCTGCTATTAGAAGTGTCTTTCTCTTTACTACTTTTCATCATTTTTAATTACAATTTTGGGAATAATGGATTTCCACTTATCCCTTGACCTTCCACTACCTTATGCAAGTGGATTTTCTTATATTAAATCCTCTAACACATGCATTCTGAAAAACAAATTAGTTGTCCTTAATGTCTGTTTTGGCTTGAAAATCAATTCAAAGAGTCTCTGACTATTGCATTGTACATGACATTTGCAGGTGTTATAGTAAGAAATATTTTAAGGTACAAATGTATGTTTCTGTTTGTTATATTGAATGAAGTATTATGTATTATACAAAACAAAAATAATAGATTATTGTTTTAATGCAATAACATTGATATCACCTGTTCCTCTTTCAGCCTGTTCAACAACTCCTCCTGCTTCTGTTTGATTTCTGCAAGAGCAGTGTCCTCTGATGTAACCAGACTGAAAGAAAAGCAATAGACCACACTATGTAATAATCTTATTGTTGGTCTTAAGTAGTTGGTCAGCTGTAATTAAAGCAGCCCCTTTTTACATCGGAGAATGCGGAGGAGTGTCCCTCTGCAGAATACTGCAGTGTAATGGGGAGTGACGTGACATACTTACAAAGGAGAAGGCCAAAGTTTCCATTCACAGTGTCAATGGCAGGAGGAAAAATGGGGTTGGAGGAGTGATGGAACAAGGTTTCCTCCTCCCTCAATATCCATGGCTGACATGCCCTTGAACTATGCATTTACCCCATTTAACCTCCTCAGAATTTGAGCTATTAAATTGACGGATTCAGTCCATATTTATAATGCATAGTAACACTCACGTTTTACAGTGCTCCAGCCATTTCAGCTGGGCCTGAGTCTTCTCCCCCAGAGCCTCCTCTCTGAGCCTGAAGAGAGCGCTGTACTGACGGGCCCTGAGCTCCTCCTCTCTGAGGAACTGTTGGCTCTGTGCGAGGGAGATATGCCGCTGGAGCTGACTCCGACTGTACACTTCGCTCACTTCACTCCACTGCATACAGAGACAGTGAGGTGCGTCACACACTTAAACACACTTGACTCTCAATAGTGCTGTTGCTCATCTGCAATTTGTATCCACTCACGCTATAAACAGAGTGTGAACTCTCTTATATACTATAAGAGGAAGTATTCAGGCATTATTATTTATTTTATATGTTATTTATGACTGGTTCATATACCTACATCAATTTGGCACATGATCTTTTGAATTTGTGCTTAAAATATGATAATTTATACTAAGAATAAACAAAAAAATATGAAATTAACAAGTTAAAGAGGTCCACCTGACACTGATGAACTTTCAATTTCAAAATATTTAATTCAATTTCAGTGGACACATTCACATTCATTTAAAAAAAAATCTTGAGTTATTTTGACTTTTTGTCTGGGGTTATTACCTTGAATTTAAACTGTCCTCTGATATTTCCCAGTACTTTACTTGCCTTATTGCTTGATTTACGTGTGTAATGTAATGTCCCGGAACTGTTCGCATAGAAGCAGTCCCTTATCGTCATGTTCATAGAACTCCATCCATTATGCTCAATGTAGAACATGTATTCTACATGTATTCAAGGTTAAAATATACTTTTTTAATCTTATTAAAAGGTACAATAATTAATGTTTATACACAAGTAATTTATTAATAACTGTAACTTTACATTTAATACAATATAGAGCTGATTATACAGAAACATTTTTCAACTTTTTCAAATATTAGGCATTTTAGATATTAATATATTAGAAATTAATTCTTGACGCTTTTAAGAATACAGCTATATTAGCATTTGAGAAATTTCTACAAATAATTACAATTTGAGCTAATTAGAATAGTTTTATCAAAGTGCCTTCAAAAACACTGGTTTTATATGAATGAAAACAGCAAAGTAATGCTGGTAATATAATATAATATAATATAATATAATATAATATAATATAATTATATTTAGGTCTTTCTATCCGTTTCTAAGGAAAGGTAGAGTTACCTTGCTGGTTGAGTCTGTGCTTTCACTGTAGTCATTCTGCTCCTCTGTGAACTGAACTGTGGCCTTTTCACTTTGTAACTCACACATGTCAACAGCCGGACAACCCTTTTGATCTAGAGCACAGTCACAATTTCTTTTTGTATTATTTCAACATTTTCTGAATATTTAAATCAGACAAATGAAAATGCAGGAATCTAAAAGCGATCCTAAGTAGTAAAGATTCATTCTGTAAAGTGACATCCTGTGACCTGTTGTACAGATGAGCAATAGGTTTTTTCTAGACCCACCGACATGTTGAATTTACAAGTATATTTGTCCGTATAAACAGACAGAATGATAGATAGATAGATAGATAGATAGATAGATAGATAGATAGATAGATAGATAGATAGAGATACAGATGCGTACTACAGTGCATGCTCTACCAGCCTATTTAATCATGTTCTGAAGTCAGGTATATAGTTCATGCTGAAATGATATGCACATATAAATTAGATGATTTCAATTGATTATTTTTGTCAGTGTGACTGATGACTAGTTTTTCTCATACCCACGCTGATTCTTGCATTTCCATCAGTGGACACAAGCTGTTTCTTTTTGTTGTTGTATGTGGTTTCAGGAGGTTTTGTTGCTGTCTGTGGTTTATCAGTGTTTACTGTCAGTACTCTTTTCTGTATCCTGATGCCCTGCTGGACACTCTCCATACGCACATCCAGAGAGGTCATCATCTTTTTTATAACTTCCACCCGATGTCTCTGAGCCTCAACTTGACTGATCTGAGATCTGCTCACACCAGCCTCAGGTACTGGGTTTTTGGTCTTTGGTTCAGAGAAACACTGCATCTGCCTAGTTCTGCTGCTGCACACAAACACATGCAGTTAAGTTTACTGTCTCTGCAATACACCAGGTATCCAATCTATTAGGTACCGTGTGCTTGCAATCAGAGGTGGACAATATGATAGTTTATTTTAATGCAGTTGTGATTGGTTTATTGTAATGGTTAACAATATCAAATATAGATTACATCACCATCATCATCATCACTGGTGCTTTAACAGTAATGACTATACTGACTTACCATTCTGACTAACTTACTGCATTGCCACTGCAGGTTGGTTCTAGTTCTGTTCATTTAGTCTATGAAATGGTTTAAAACAGAAATGGCTTCACATGTCAATCATATTTTTGCAAGTGGTTTATTTTCAGCACCATACTGTGACTCGTTCATCACAAAATACTATTGTGACAGCAGTGGGATCACTGTTGTCCTTTCCCACTGAATTGTCATTAACAGACAGGCCACAGTCAATAATTGTTGACCTTTATGGTAAGAATTGGTAATACGATGGTAAAGGATTACAGTAAAAGGGATGTGTATCTAATGAAATGGCAGCTCAGTGTATGTGCAACACAGCATGATTAATAGTGACACATTATCATTTTCACACTTACAGTCTGTGACTATGTCATTCGATGGAAAACAGGAGCTGAGATTAACACTAAAACTGGTGAATGCTGCCCTCCTCTGGTCTTATGCTAACAGCATAATGTTTATTCAGCTCACCCTTCATCAAACTGGGACTGTCCAAGAGTCTTGCTTCTGTCGGAAGTGGGTTTATTTTCCAGTAAATCATGTACAGTCTTCTTGCCTGAATTTATCTTTTTCTAAAAAATGAAATGGAATTTTTCAGCACTGCAGTCAGACAATATTAAAATATATAGAAAATACACATTTTTTCACATATAAAATAAATATTCTACTGATTTATTTATTTTTATTTTTTTATTTTGTTAAATAATGATTTTTAAAACACCATCTGTGATGGTTTGATGTGAAATGTCCCTTTCCAGTATAATTTTTTTATAAACTGTTTTTCATTGGACAGTGATGATATTACAAAGAGTCAGTATTCAAATTTTTGAAATATCATGCTTAACCCATCACAGTTTTGGGAAAGGTTTAGAGTCTGATATAGAATATATATTTAAAATATATTCATGACTTATTCACTTCTATACAACACTGCCTAGAGATAAATGTAATTTTGTTGTCACATCGTAACTCTGAATATAGTCAATAGCAAAGGTCTGTATAAGTGCCTATACATTTATTCCTCACAAAACCAAAAAATTTATATTGGTTTAATGGTAGGTATCTACAGTATTTACA
The DNA here is from genome assembly GCF_029633855.1 of Hoplias malabaricus. Lineage (NCBI taxonomy): Eukaryota > Metazoa > Chordata > Actinopteri > Characiformes > Erythrinidae > Hoplias > Hoplias malabaricus. The sequence continues at coordinate 15,720,691 of NC_089820.1, read as the reverse complement.
TACTCATAAGTTGTAATATAAAATCAGAGGGTTTTAATAGATCTCATAAAGATACTGGCTCCAGTAATACATAGAGAAAAATGAGAAGTTGGACAATATGTATGTTTCTGTAACACTGTACTACCTTAGCCTGACATAATCCTTTAAATATAAATGCTTATTCCAACAAGTGGAATTTATCATTTTAACTGTTTCACACTATAACAACTGACCGTTGTTGGAATAAGTTTTAGTAGATGCTTATGTATGTTTAAGGGTTATATAGGTGTAATGTAGCCTTATGAAAGATGACCCACAGTAACGCTAACAAACCTTGTATATTAAGAGACTGATTTTTCCATATCTCTTTGACAGTATTAAATGCTTTGGCTACTTAATTAACACTTCGTGATTTGGGCATGATTAGATGATTATGACGTGTTGAAATTGTCTGTATTCCAGAGCTCTGCATTGTGTTCTCTCTTGAGATTGGAACACAGCCTCATCTTTGGGTCATGCTGAGAGTTTGTCATGTTTGGGTCATGCTGTGAATTGATGCTCAGACTTCTTGGCAGAAAAGAAGGGTGGTGGTTTTATCTCTGATCTCTCTGACATTTGATTGAGTTGTGTGAACTGAAGTCCATGAACGTCTCTGGAAATGACAGGCAGGAGGGCTGTGCAATATATGAAAATGTAACTGTTGGAATTAAACCTTCTGCTCGGCTATCAGCTTCTCTTTTCATTTGGTCAAAATTTCATGATAAATGGATCTAATAAAATGATGTCAATTGCTTGAATCATTTATTAAAGGGAATGTCTACAATTGTAGGGAACTGCATTTCTCTCAGATTTCTTTACATTAAGAAGCTCCCCATTTTTTAAGGTGGAATGGTATGTTAAGGTGGGTTACCCACATATGAAGCAAGAAAAAAGCAATATTCTCATTATTTTTTTCATGATTTTCAACATTTTGAGGGATCTTTTTTCTTCTGTGAGCAGAGAGAGAGAGAGGAAGCCTAGCATGTCTGACCAAGCCACCTTGTTTTTTTTTAACTTGTTTACTAACACTGGGGCTTTGTAAATATATTAGACCAGTTTCTAGCACAAAAACAGACTGGAAATCTAGCAAATGGTGTGAAACCATATTCTGAATTGAATAAAAAGTGTTTTTTTAATTACAGTTGTTAACATCACCTAAAAAGCTAATTACAATGAACTCCATTCAGTTGTAAATATCTATATCACATATTGTATATAGACACTATGTTTGAGATCAAATCTCTGAATTATTTTTATATCTAAAATATTAAGTCATGTTAAAAATGTAAACCCTGTTTAAATGCAATACATTTTGTCTCCAGGACAAAAGATAATACTGAAAAAACCTTACTATATATCGTTTTTCTCTTTAAATAAAATGAATAATACTCTGCACAATTCTCTTTCGTGTCAAAAAGCAAAATAGCAAAAACAGAACATATCAAAACAGTCCAATCAAATTATGTCCAATCTGAAAACCATAACAATACACTCTATAAAAAATAATTTAATATACAGTAATCCTAACATAGCAATACATCCTCAGTGTGATAATCATGCAGTTTTAATCAGTTGACACAGTTTAAACTATTTTACTCACTTCTGAAAGTTACACTGTGCAGTTTCTCCAGTGCTGAGCCTGACCGAGCATCTATTCTCCCTATTAAAGGTCAGTGAAACATCACAAAGATTTTGAAGCTGTAATTGTAAGTTACAAATACTATTTAGTGTTCCTTTAATGAGCCCTGCGTTAATTTCAGACACATCTGACCACTTACCTTGGACTCTTGGATCTGTGGCTTTCTGAGCCTCTGGAGTGCCTCTTTCTGCTTTTCCAACACTTTCTGCATACTCCTTCTCTTCTTCTCTTCCTCCAGTTCTGCACATTTTTTCATCTGTTGCTCCCTCCTCTTCCTTTTCAGGACCTGGCAACGCATGTATTCCTGCAGCTCCTGTGCATATCGCCTTTGTGTTGTGCTGTGTTTTGTAGGGCCTTCATTCTCCTTCTCTTTCAGAGACCATGAATGATCTTTGCTGCTTTTATCACAACTACTGGCGCAGTCAGTTAAGGCCTGTCTAGCTGCAGTGAGCCTGGAGGGCTTCAGGTTTCTGTTGACTTGTATTAAATGTTTCATATTGTGTCTTTTTTTATTTTTTTCAGTGGGATGATAGTCTGCTATCTTATTCTTGCTTGGCTTGACTGATGGTATGGAACTCTTTATGGAACAGTTTTCAGTGTTGAAAGCTGAAATCATTTGGTGATCTGTGAAAATCCCACATTTCATAATAAAAACTTCACACAAATACTCTGAAATGATACTTGAATTTACAGAGATTTATAAAGTTTTTTTTTGCAGGTATTGTCACAATAGTGCAGATTTTCACACACACACACACACACACACACACACATGCACCTGCAGTATACCTCCAGAGTTTTCTAAAGCTAACATTTTTTTAAACAGTGTCTATACCATTTATATCAGCTATTTTCTTTACTTTTTTACTTTTTTATGAACAAATTAGCCCACTATATCCATATTATTAAGTAATGCTGTAGGTTTACTATATTGTCCACTCTTAGTTTGGTGCATGATATGCTCATATAGTGTATCTTTAAAAGCCCTGTACCCTTGGATTTATCCTCTCCAGTCTCTGGGGCACTGATGTTCTTGGGGTCCAAAACTTTTTTCACAAGCTTCTGGGCTTCTCTCCAAGCAGAAATATAAGTACAATGTTCTCCTATTTTATTGGGAAGAAGTGCTCAGAATGTAAGTGAAAGGCATGTAATACATTTCTTACGTAAGATGCCAAGTAGGACAGGTGGGTTGTGAAACAGTACAATATAGCTTTTATTAAATTCTGAGACAGGAAACATCCCATTAAGTCATTTCTTACCGTTCTTGAGAGCATCACCTTTGGAGTGTGGATTCGAGTGGCTGGCTTTGGGTGCGGAAGGGCTTAGATAGGCTTTCCTCTCACACAATCCCATTACCCCAGCTGTACTTGGCACTATTCTCGCCCCTGGCCAAAGAAATGTTATTACAGTATATTACAGTATAACTTAATTTAACAGTCTCACACAGTTCAGTCTCCCTTCTGTTTCATCCCAATGCCTGTATATATTATATACCTGTCTGAATAATGCCATTGCTCATTTGGATTAATGCACAGACACATTACAGACCTTTGCTAGACACCTTGCACACTTTCCTGGTGACGTTTCCGTGACTGTTCAGCTCAGCAACAGGTCTTTCAGACAATATCTCAAGCCTCTGCTGCTTGATCTTTACTCTCAGCTTCTCCAAGGCCTTCGATTTTGGGGAACCTTTTCTCAGCAGTTTAATGCGGTGAACTGCTGATGGGGAGGTAGGAGACAGAGCGCTACTTTGTGGAGAACCTGGAAAGTGGAGAAGCATGACTTCTGATACATTTCTGTTCAAGACTTTAGGTGTCGTTTCATCCCTGGTGTTTTCTATTGTAGGATTTGTTAAAGGTGAGACGTCCTGTAGGAAACTGGTAGATAATTGGTGTTTATCATGTGTCTCCTCATACAGTGGCTTCCTGTGTATGAAAACAAGATGGTCACTTTGTGTATGATAATGACACGGCCTGTATATGTCAGGATCTGTTAATAGGACAGAAAATAAGGATCTACCTGAAATAAACTTCTGAGTCATCCATGTAGGTAACTTCTGTTTTCTTTTATAAACAAAAAATGGTCCACAATTATATTAATGTATATAAATGTATATTAACGTGACAACAGTTTTTTTTGCTTTTAGAGTCATTATGTGTGTGGTGGGTTAACACACTTTATATTTGTTGACATGGTGTGAACATTTGAATCAAGAAAAGGAAATGCTTTTCTGTGAATGCCGATCCTTGCCTGGTGTAAGTGTATTTAGGAAACTTTACATGAACATGGGGCATTTTATATGTTTTGGTTAAAGTAAGTCAGCCTCAAGTTTCATCTGCAGTCTCTGAGAAACTGAGATTAAATGGACAGTGAAGGGAAAGGTGGATTATAGCTGTATATATATATATAAGCTTATGTTCATGAACTGTGACGCATCCTGAATCAAATAAGGAGAAATAAATCCCTCTAAATCCCTCTGCTCTGGAGCCTGACACGTGTCTTAGGTTTAAACCTGTAAAATGTTTTTAGTGAACAGATGTACATTTTTTCTCTCGACAAGCTATGCCAATTTCCCTAGTTTCCACTCATTTGTCTATCAATGCATCACATGCTCTTTATTTGAAACTGTTTCCCAGGAGAAGACCGGTTTTTCTACCTCTAAGTGACTTTAATTTTATTGTCTGTACTTCCTTCTCAATTTATTTTTGTAGACAACGGTTCTAACAACATTTCTTCTGAAATCTGAGTATTAATATAGATGTTAACCACATCTCTACTCTTCTAGGAAGACTTTACAGTAGATGTTGGAACATAGCTGTAAAATATAAGAGTATTTCTGAAGTCAGCTACTGATATTGATATTAGCTCTGGATTACAAATACCAAGAGTACTGAGTGGTGCTCCTTTACCCTTGAGAAAGTAATTCCATCGCACAATGCTTGGGAATTTATATTTGTTTAGTACACACTTGACATTGGACATGATGGGCTTAGGATCATGTGCGGTTGCCTCTGTATCAACACCTTAAAATAACTGAAATATCTACTCTGGATATTAATGTTCTATTCTAATTTTATGACACATTTTAAATTACACCCTGCTAATTACTGGGTAAGTGCCTGTTAAGTAAGTACTATAAATTATAAAATAAGTACTGAGTAAGAAATGGGTATAATAAAATAAAATTTTATTAAAAGTATGACAGTTTATGCAAGTGACTATTAATGTCATTTTTTTAAATATAAATAAGGAATGCAGCTACTATTTTGATTTCAGTGTAGTTCTGAATATGATTATAGATCCTTTAAAATGATTTACAGTGCACCTACAGAGAAGGAAATGGTCAACTACTGTCATTACAGGCACTAGCAGATTTTCATGGTGCTTTTTACTCATTGGGTTCAGGACAGGGGCGGCATGGTGGCGCAGCAGGTAGTGTCGCAGTCACACAGCTCAAGGAACCTGGAGGTTGTGGGTTCGATTCCCGCTCCGGGTGACTGTCTGTGAGGAGTTGGTGTGAAACCTCGTGTCCGCGTGGGTTTCCTCCGGGTGCTCCGGTTTCCTCCCACAGTCCAAAAACACACGTTGCAGGTGGATTGGCAACTTGAAATTGTCACAGGGCAGCACACACACACCTACCAAAGTGTGTTTTTGGACTGTGGAAGGAAACCGGAGCACCCGGAGGACACAGGGAGAACACAAACTCCTCACAGACTTGAACCCACAACCTCCAGTTTCCCTGGAGCTGTGTGACTGCGACACTACCTGCTGCGCCACCGTGTCACCCTTCAGAACTACACTGAATTCAAAATAGTAGCTGCATTCCTTATTTATAAAAAAATGACTGTAATAGTCACTTGCATAAACTGTCATACATTTAATTCAATTTTATCATTTATAATTATGCTTAGAATTACAATGAATTCATAACATAGTTATTTGCCCTATTTGTAAAATGTTTGTAAGATACCCAGTAATAAGCACATATTTCTAGTATCATAACTTTTACTTACTCTGTACTTATTTTATCTTACTGCTTACTTTACAGGTACTTACTCTGTACTTATTCAGTAATTAGCGGGCTGTAATTTAAAGTGTTACCTCATATTTGTATACACTTGTCTTCAACAAATTGCTTTCATGTTACACAGTGATTCAGGTCCTTTGACATAGATAGATAAATAGATAGATAGATAGATAGATAGATAGATAGATAGATAGATAGATACGCAATAAAAATCTTACTCAAAACTTACCTTTCAGACAGTATTACCTTTGATTTTTTTTAATAAAAAAAAAGTAAATTTTGATTGTAGTTTTTCACCTTACTTCTTGACATCTGTAAATTTGTGGTTGTACTCCACACTGTCAGTAATGCTGCCTTTTGTTGACATTTATCCACTCTCCTGGTAACAGAAGAATCAACAAGAGCAACAGTCTTACAGACCCCCTACAGCTCAGACAAGCAGTCCAACAGATGTGTGCATTTTTTATATTGTTGCTGTTCAATTTAAAACAAACAAACAAATAAATAAATAAATAAATAAATAAATAAATAAATAAATAAATAAATAAATAAATAAGGATAGATGACACTCTGTAACTGCTAAACTACAAAGTGTGCCTATATTGTCAGAGTGTGTTAGTGTTTGTTATGCTGGTACAAGTAGATCAGACACAGCAGTGCTGCTCGAGTTTTTTTTTATCTCTGTGTCCAATCACTGTCCACTCTGTTAGACACACCTACACTGATGGTTCACCTCGTAGATGTAGAGTCAGGGACAGTAGCTGATCTGTTGCTGCACAGTTTGGGTAACAGCTTGCATTCCTTAAGATCTGTTAAAAAACCTGGTGTAAGGTGACACGTGTTTCTCACATTTATCATTGCATCATTTCAGTTCTAATTTTAGCCTGCCTATCTAACCTGTTTTGTAGATATTCCTTTAGTTTGTTCAGAGAGTACCTTTCAAATCAACACATTTGTGAGGATTTGCCGATGTTTTTTGGGCAACTAAATTTATTTAATTTTATAATGGTCCCACTCACTAGACACTGGCCTAAGCATAATCTGTCCCATTACCTAAAATGAGTATGACAAGTATGTCCACAGTGGGCTGGTGTAAATATAAAATGCTGTCATGCTGATTTCCATTCTCATTCCCAGAGCTGAGAGAGTCTGGGATATCCACTGTGTGCATTGACCTTATTCATATCACAACACAATACATACAGTCATCATTTTTAAACATATATTTAAATTAGAACAGGTTGTGGTATGGCTTTAGTAGATTTCTTGTATAAACATCATGTAGGCATCTGAGGAAATCAGCAGCATGGGGTTAGTGGAAATGCTGCAAGTGCACCCAGGTGCAGGCATCTTGTTTGCTGCCATGTTGTGTGCTTCAACAAGTGCATCTGTGTTCTGGCAGCAGCAGGGTTTCCCCCTGTTTCACAGACCACCCATTGAGATAGTGAGAGAGAGCACAGAATCCATGCAGTGTACTGCAGTAAAGACCACACCATTCATTAATTGTCACTTCACAGCATACACTTAGTTTAGCCTTTATCAGTGTACTATATGCAGTGCAGATGTAAATCTTTTCAAATATATTCAAATCAGATTTTCCTTCCTACAACAGCTCTAGTCAATCAGAAAAAAATGTTTGCTTCTTGATTTGTGTTGAAGATACAAGGGATCCACAGGTTTTCAGCTGTATTGTATAAAATGTACTTTGTACAACAAGAGTGCCCATCTATACCTTCATCCTTTTATAGCATGTCAATGCGTAAGTAATGGAGTTCCAGCTATCTAGGTGTTTTCACTTTGGGTTTTGAAATGATACTTGTTGATCCAATATTATATGACACTGTAACTTATATAGGCAAATCCTCTATTCCCATTTTAAAACCCTAGTCATGTAAAATGAACAAAAGCAGATGGTTTTATTTGCAGTCAGATCACTTACTGTGCAGACTAGAGAGTTGTGTTGATAAGTTCATGAGAGCTGTGTGCTGATAGGAGGTAAGGGTGAAGGTTTTGCTCACTTTGATGAATCATCTGCAGGCACCAGAAAGCTCAGAGGGGATCAGTCAGAATGCAGTGTTTCTGAGTTTATTTGAAGAAGACCATGCAGTAAAGCTTTTTGAAATAGTGAGAAAGTGGGGATACATTTAAGGATTGCAAAGCAGAGTGGCAAAATGGAAAAGAAAGTGCTTGATTCAACTACTTTACATAAAATACATCAACAAAATGATTCCCTTTTAGTTTAAATTTTACATATTTTGTTTTTAAACATCCTGATGTTTTAATTTACTCTGTATATGCAACTGACACAGATATTTAATTCTACTATACAGTAAACCTTTACCTATTACCAACCAAACAACTGGCACATCCCATCACACTGGCACATCGCATATGCACCGAACAGCAGCTCAGACTATTTGGCCTTCTCTGAGATAGTAAGTGAAGTTCTAGATAGGATTCCATGCACTGACTCTATTGTTTGGCTGGGGGACTTCAATGCTCACATTGGCAATGGCTGGGAAACCTGGAGAGCAGTGATTGGGAGGAATGGCCCGCCTGATCTAAGACCAAGTGGTGTGATGTTATTGGACTTCTGTGCTAGTCATGGTTTGTCCATAACTAACACCATATTCGAACACAAGGTGGCTCATAAGTGTACTTGGTATCAGAGCACCTTAGGCCAAAGGTGAATTATTGACTTGTGGACTGTGGTCATGTTTTCTGATCTGAGGCCATATGTTTTGGACACTCAGGTAAAGAGAGGGGCTGAGCTGTCAACTGATTACCATCTGGTGATGGGTTGGATCGGATGACGGGGAAAGATGCTGGACAGACCTGGTAGGCCCAAACGTATAGTGAGGGTGTGCTGGGAAAAGCTGGCACAAGACTCTGTCAAGAGGGATTTCAACTCTCATCTCCGAGAGACCTTCTCATTTTTGGACCCTGTTCCAGACTTACATTGTGGAAGTTGCTGCATAGCTGTGGTCAAAACTGTGGGTGGACACCAGGGGTGAGGGAAGCTGTCAAGTGGAAGATGGAGGCTTTTTGAGCTTGGCTAGCTCCCAGTGCCTCAGATGGGTGAAGGCAGATGAAAAAGGCTGCAGCTGTGGCATTTGCAGAAGCAAAATCCAGAGCACGCCTCTACAATATTGCATGGACCTAGGGAACAGTGCCTTTGGTTTGGCAAACGGGGGTGGGGGTTCAGGTTTTTTAAAAAGGGAACAGAAGAAAGTGTGCCAATTATAATGGCATCACACTTCTCAGCCTCCCTGGGAAAGTCTATGTGCAGGAAAATCCAGCCGATAGTTGAACCTAGGATTTTGGAGGAACAATGGGGATTTCATACGTGCCGTGGAACTATGGACCAACTCTTTACTTTTTCACAGATGATTGAGGGGTACGTGGGAGTTTGCTACTCCACTCTACACATGCTTTGAAGATTTGGAGAAGGCATATGACTGTGTTCCCCGAGAGTTTTGTGGGAGGTGCTTTGTGAGTATGGGGTGCCAGGGTTGCTCTTGCAAGCCGCACAGTCCTTGTACTCTCAGAGTTTGAGTTGTGTTCACATCCTTGGCGGTAAATCAAGCTTGTTCAATGTGGGCCAGGGTTTCCCGCAGAAAATCAGTTAGTCAAGGTGGTACCTTTGTTGACAGGGTTGAGGAGAGGGGGAGTGGTTAGGAATAACCCATTAAACAAGTCACAGAAAGTACTTTGGAACTTTGAAGTATCTCTTATTATTGAGTGTTTTCTACAATTGATTGATTAAACGGATTGCTCACACTGGAGAGCCATGACAATGACGATCACGATGATTTTCAGAAACGGATCTGCTCAGGTATCGAGGCATTCTTGTGTTATTAAGCTGAGAATGATGACATGGTGCAATTTTTGTGCCAAACGTAGTGCCGGTGGCCCATTGGCCATTAGCATTAACAAAAATGAATGCTACACTCACCGTGTCCTGTTTGATATAGGTTCCACCCACTACCTTCATGTTTAGAGGGCTGAGGCTGTGGCTGTGGCTGTGGAGGCAGCTGGGGTGAAGTTCTTTGAACAAAGTACTCTGATATTTTTGATTGCTTTTTCTCATCCATTAATGTTCACTATGGAAAACTATGTGCAATTTTCCAACATAGCAGAAAGCCATGCGCAAGTACATGAGAAGCCTTGATAAGAAACTGAAAGAATTGCACGCAATGAAATGTGGTGCTGGGAGCAGGGGGGTGAACGATGTTGTCAAGGCGGCCGCCCTTTGTTGTAAAAGTAGCCACCCTAACTGTAAAGCACTGCGGGAAACCCTGTGGGCATTGGACTCCATCAGGGCTGTGCCTTGTCTCCACTCCTGTTCCTGATATTCATGGACAGGGTGGCGAGGCGTAGCCTGAGACAGGTGGGCTTCCATCAAGGGTATTAAGAGGGGGTATCTCTGCTATTTGCGGACAATGTTGTTCTTCAGTTCTTCACACGGAGGCCTCCAGTGTTCACTTGAGCAGTTTTCAGCCGAGTGTAAAGCGGTTGGTGTGCAGATCAGCAGCTCCAAGACTGAGGCTATAGTTATCTCCTGGAAACATGCTCCCTTCAGGTAGGGGGTGAGAACCTACCCCAAGTGAAGGAGTTCAAATATCTCGGGTTCTTGTTCATGAGAGTTGGCAAAAGGGATCGTGAGGTTGACCATAGGTTAGGTGAAGTGTCTGCAGTAATGCGGTCACTGTACCGGACTGTTGTGGTGAAGAGAAAGTTGATCCATAAAGCAAAGCTCTCAATTTACCAGCCAGTCTACGTTCTCTCTCTCACCTATGATCATGACCTCTGGGTAATGACCAAAAGAACAAGATCACGGATATCAGTGGCAAAAATGAGATACTCCCCATGATCAGGTGAGGAGGTCAGTGTTTAGGGAAGAGCTCAGAGTAGAGTCGCTGCTCCTTCACATTGATAGGAGTCAGTTGAGGTAGTTCTGGCATCTGATAAGAATGCCTCCTGGCCGCCTCCCACTGGAAGTATACCAGCCACGTCCAACTGAAAGGATGCCCCGGGTTAGACCCAGGACACGCTGGAGGGATTATATCTCCTGGCTGGCCTGGGAGCGCTTGGAGATGCCCCAGGAGGAGCTGGTGGAAGTTGAACCCCGACCTTGAAATGGATTAAGCAGAAAAGATGATTTGTTAATACATTTCTAAGTCTGTGTTGTTTTCTAACCCTGATGTATGTTGATTTTTAATGCACCACTCCCCCTAAGGAACTAAAATTTAGTATTCAGTTCTGTTTTTCAGTTTTGCATTTTAGGCAAAGAGATTTTTCTGGATTCTCTGAATATTTGATTCTGTACTGCAGTGGATTAAACAAAACAATTTTTTTATCAATCTGTCCATAGGACAAATTGTTCTTAAACTGTTACAATATTTGCTGACAAATTTTTTCTGTGCAGGTTATTATTATTATTTTTGTACATTCTCAGTTCCTTTCACAATGATTTGCTGGAACTAATATCAGTTTTGGGATTGAGATTTGTATATCTAAAGCACAGATAACAGACAACAAAGCAACCAAACAAATCTATTCTGCTCCTTCAAGCAGAGAGCAGTGCATGTCCATGTATGAATCGCACTGCAGTTATTAGATCTGGTCCACAGTGTGGTGGTGGATGATGACTGTGGAGATGGATATGGAGCAGTTTGAAACAGCTGTAGGAATAAGTAAAGCGGAACTGGACGGATAGTGTCAGCTGGGTCTTGCACTAGCAGCTGCCTGCTGGCTTGCATGTGGAGAACTGGACTGGGGGGATTCCCGAGAGATAGACAGATAGAGAGAGAGAGAGAGAGAGAGAGAGAGAGAGAGAGAGAGACAGAGAGAGAGAGAGAGAGCTCTATTCCTCCCTCAGGCATTCTGAACGCACTGGCATTCATCCATTCAGTGCATGCAGGGCCCCAGGCTACACTGTGTTGCTTTGGTTTCCCCGTATTCAATCGTTATAGCGCCTCCCTCTGTCCCTCCACCCCCCATCCCCCCTTAACACCCCACCCCAAACCAGTCCCCCACCCCATTTTTGCAGCAACAACTCATGTTTCCATTGATCACAGCAGTGGGAGAAGAAAAAAAAACAGGTACAATAGAGGTGTTGGACACTAGGCCTTGAATTGAAGCCACATTGGCTCTAACAGTGGCCAAAATAAGGGAAACAATTTCTCTAAAACGTGATGAATAGGACTGGACACTGCAGGAATTCCAGTCTGAGTGATCTGTTTGTGTGTGTGTGTGTGTGTTTGTCTATCTATGTGTGTGTTTGTCTGTGTGCACTTCTGGTCGTGTCTGTGAGTATATATGTGTGTGTGTGTGAGTGCACAGGAGCGAGATTTGGGAGCCGATTTCCAGTTCCTATAGCAACCATGATGTAAGCCGAGAGGGGCAACTGCGCCCCATCACCCCCCCCTCCTCTCTCTCCCTTTTCACCCCCCTCCCCCCATTTTTTTCTCCCTTTCTCTTCCTCTCTTCCCCTCTAAAAGAGACACAAGCCCACTCACAGGAAAGGCTGGGTGTGTGAGAATGGGAAGTGCACCACCACGTTTTGCTGGATTATAAAGCTGAATTTATCCTTTATTATTTTCTTCTTCTTTTGTTGCTGAAGAAGATTAGCAAGCTGGAAACCTCTGCTCAATAACAAAACACGAGCGAGAAAGGTGTGTGCGTGTGTGTTTGTGTGTGTGTGTGTGTGTGTAATGTCTACCTAGGAATTCATTCAGTTCAGTGATTGGATTGCAGCTTCTGAGGCTGCAGCTTCTGAGCTAAAGCAGTCTGATGCAGGAAAACCTCTGAAGTTTCTTTTTCTCTCTTCATAAACAGGGAGAGACATGTAGTGCAGGGGCAAACATTGCTTGTCTGAACATTTAACATTTAATCTTTTAATGCCTGTCATATTTTCTATGTAAAAGAACCATCTTTATTAATTATGTACTACATTAATGTATTTTAATTATAAGTTATTTCAAAGTATTTGATATTCTGTTTTTAATTTGCAGCTATTTCAGTTGTTCAAACTTTTGTCGGACCTTAATTCATGCACCATGCCAGCTTTAACTAGGTTACACTCTGTGACCTAGTTTTGTCGTTAGCAGTGTGAACAACTTTTCATGCCTTTGACAGCACAACTTTGCGGCATAGGAATGTTACGGAGTGAAGATTATAATTATATATATATAAGATATATTAATCTGAATTTAGGGAAAGTGTAAAGATCAGGTGCTTCCACATTTGCAATGATTTACTGTCAAATGATTTTCTGCTTCCCTGTGGAGATTTTGTGACATCAACTCATCAGTAGATGACATTATCAAACCTATGTGACTGTCAAATTAGTCCAAACAAAAAACAAACCAAATTTAATTAGTCATATAATAATGTTCATCCATAAACATATTAATCTTAAAAAAAAAAAAATCAGTATCTGAAACAAGTTAATGTTTATCAAACTAAATTAATTTTCCTGAATCTGTTTTACCTTACAAGATAACTGAGTTAAAAAAAAAAATTCATCAGTTACTGGAGGAAAGAAATATCCAATTTGAGACAATGGATACATTTTCTTCTGACTTACTAGGTCAGATAACGTGGTCTTTAGCAGGTGCACACTGCCAAATGAGGCTTTGGACGAGTAAAACTAAACTGTGATGCCATTTAAGTTTCATCATTAAAAATCCCATTAAGTTTTATCATTTCAATCTAGCCTTGCCCAGTGTGTTTAAAAGTTTTAGAACACAGCAAAGGAGTTGAATACTTTCATTCTAATTACAACAAACTGGTTTCTATTTAATTTTGCCTGTAGAGTAGCCTGTTTTCTGTCTGTTGAAAACCTGATTCTCATTAGTTCCACTATGACCCACTGTTCTTCTTGGTCATCTCACTTTACTTATCATATTCTTCTTCTCTAAAGGCAAGGCCAGGGCTCCTCTAATGAGGACTGCCTCCTTGCAGTCCTCTGTGAGTCTACGAGCGGCCGTATGGAGAACCGGCGTGGTCAGCACCCTCCGCAGCCCAACGGTCAGCCGCGAGAGGCCTCTTCCAGAGCTCAGTCGCCAGGACGTCAGTCTCCACTGCTTTCTGGAGCCACCTCCCTCATCTCCCTCACCCAGACAGAGGAGCTCTTCGACCTGATAGCCAGCTCACAGAGTCGCAGACTGGACGACCAGCGGGCCAGCATAGGAGACAGGCTGGGTGTCACGATAGCACAGAACAATGTTAGTCATCTCTGTGAGGCCTGCAATCCTCAGGAGCCCAGCGATGAGTTCTTTAATATGCTTATAAAATATCAGGTAAGGTCACAAGTAATGAACATTGGCTCAAAGAACACTATACAAATGTAAAGTCAAAATTCATATTTAAGGTGCTCATATTCTGTATTTTCAAAGCAATCAATTTTTAAAATATGTCTATGTGGGTTTATCTACAAAACATTTTAGATTACATGATCATGATTTTCTAAACACTTTATCCTTTAGAGTTAGTGATTTTATTGGAGATTTGTAATAACATTTTGGGAGTAGGACCACACCTGACATCCTCTCCTCAGCCCTACATATACACTCTAAACTCCTGCCATTTCCACGTCTGACAGACTCGCTCCCACCCCCGTCCTGGGGCTAGCACAATGTCATTAGCACAATCTCTGTTTAATAATGACAGAGAAGTGTCTTCATATAATCCAAAGAAATGTAATTAATTTGATCATGTAGGCTAATATTGACAATATTTGATCATGTCCCTATTGATTTTACAACCGTGTATTTTCAACATATAGCAAGGTGTGTTGCAATGGCAACAAGTAGCAGTATAATTACAATAGTGCTATCATGTCCATATAGTGTATTCCTGCTTACGAGATTTCAAAATGTCATGAAAGTTTTAGGTAAAATGAAAAGTCTCTTAGCTAAAAAAGTGAAGCTCTGAAACTCACTCATTTTGTCTCACTTTCTTCCTACAGTCTTCTAGGATCAACGATCAGAGGTGCTCTCTGCCTCCAGCTCCTGATCCAGATGAAGACTTTTTTAGTCTCATTCAGAGAGTGCAGGCAAAACGTATGGATGAGCAGCGAGTCTCTTTCCATCAGGATGAGAATGATGATACAGACTCTGTGCCCAAGTCCAAGCCTTCTGGAGAAGACTCCAGTTAGAGACTGATGTTGCACTTCAGTGTGACTGTCTGTTCTCATTCAGCTCTGGGTTTGGAAGCTTCCTGTAACACATCTGAGAGGGATATATATCAGCTGTTGGTGAAATTTAAATTTTAACTGGGCCCAGCTTAATGACAAATGATCTAGACCATGCTTTTCCCACTGTGGTGTTCTAGAGTTCCAGCACTGCACATTCATACAGGATTTGAATACAAGATCATAATATAGATTCACATACAGCAGTATTACGTCAGTGGCAAATTGATGTCATGCTCAAATGCAAACATACATTATTGGTGCTTTGTGAAAAGCCACAAGGACACTACAAATATTAGATACGGTAGGAATACAAAAACAATCACAACATTAATCGCAAAAGAAAATGTTCATTTTTCATTGCATCTAAAGGAGACTAACAATTTCTGTAGACGAAGGGCGACATACATTCAGATAGATTTTAATACTCAATATCAGTAAGTGGTAATGAACAGATTGATATTTCTGGATATTTTACTGCTGGGAAAAAGAAGGGGATAAAAAAAATCTTTGGTACATAATGTTAAAACAGGGTAAACAGATACAATGATGCTGGTAGGCTTATAAAATCCAACAGTACAAAGTGAAATACAGCAAAACACTGAAGCGTGCTTTGAAAATATTTAAGATTCAAAGTTACCCATAGGAAATCACTGTGTCACTGCAGGCTAAATGATCAATTAGGTTTTAGTATAAGATAAGGTTTAGCTAAAGAGTGGCTTCCGCTACAAATGAGCTAATGAGAAATGTTGGCACAACAGAAAAAGATTGATGGTGTTCTATATACAGTGTTTTTCTTTTCAGTGGATGTACCAAGATGTTCAAATATTGAAGTAACACAGATAACAAAAACATGTCATTGTGCCTGGTTCTAGCCAATGCCAGCTAGGACAGTTAACCTAGTGACAGCATAAATGAATTGGAAATCAAAGCAAATTATCCTTCTGTAATGTAACATATTTCCAAGAAAGACATGACATGATATCAGGGGAGGTTTTATGTGGCTTATATCTGAGGGTTATGAAAAGGAGAGGTGAAACATGGTGTGACTGGTTAATATTAATATTATGCAATTAATGTCATTGTTTTTTTTTTTTTTCAGAAAAGATTTGAAATGAGGACTTAATCTAAAAATGATTAGAAATGTGAACTAACAATGTTAAAAACTTGTTCATTTTGAATTCAGGTTGACTTTTCCGACTTGGGAACATTATCATGTTTCATATTATCAAATTATGCTAAAACATAATATAATTAATTAAATAGATGAGCAGACCCATCACACTTTACAGGCCTGTTAGGATTTAAATGCACTTCACTGAAATGCTGGCTTGTATATTTTCCTCTTTAATGTCATGTGTCATGACTGATAAATGTAACAGATATAAAAAATAGTGATTTCACTATTTGAAAACTGCCACCTGGGACAATTTACTTTGTATCCCAGGCACACCACTATATACTACTGTTATTTTTCTGAGCATCTACTTATCCAAAATCAAAAGATGCATTGTGTATTGAGGTAAATTGAGACTTAGCCAGTTAAAAAAAGCCTATTTAGAGAGCAGGGGCACTTTAGCACCACAATGGGGAAACACTGGCCTGGACTGATACACTACACTAGGGTCAAGATACACATAGGTTGGCCTCAGTGTAAACAATTAGACCTTAATATCTAAGGGAATGGAAAAATTAATCTGTTCTTTTCCTGTAGTTGCACTGTGAACATGTTTGTTCAGATTATGAGTCGACACTGCCATGGAAAATTATTAACATATTGATGATATTTTAAAGGGTACAGGAATTAACTGCTGTCATACAAAACAAAGTAGATCAGTGTCACAACAGCTGTTGCTCATAACTGATAAGCAGCTATGTTGTTGTTTAAAGCAAGTGGGAAAAAAAATCTTATAAGATGCACTGAATATGAAGCTGTTGATTCTAAGGGGTGCTGCATTTGGCATATGGCATGGGACATCCAACACTCTGGTTTCAATAGGCTGAGTTCTTAGGTAAGAAAGATTAAAAAACAAACTAAAAATAATAACATGGAAGGCACCCTGCCATTGGAGCTGTTTAAGACCAGCATTGCTTTTGAGTCAAGTTTTAAAGAACTATTTGCATACATTTTTGATCAGTAAACATGGATAGATTATTCTTTTAAATCACAATATAACATTTTTTAAGTTTAAGTGAATAAAATAAGTGTTTTTATTGTGTTCTTTGTTATTTTTGCACATAAAATCACATAGTATGTATAATCCCAACCCCATAATAGTTAAAAACTTCTAACACATTTGTCCATAGCAGCTGCTATGGTTTTCACATGTTTACTTCATGACTCACTTTGTAAAAACAGCTAGTGTTGAATAGGACATCACCCTCAGGCTATCAGAACCACACACATTATTTTCATGCATAGAGGGTCCGTTACATAGACTCAATACAAATTGTGGACGTTTGCCCTAACATAAACCATAGCTATTACTTACCTAACCTCACTTTAACTTTAACACCTCTTCACCTGAAAATGTGCACACATACACACACACACACATACACACACACACACACACACACACACAGAGTTTGTACTCGTACCTTTGTGAAGCATTTATATTTTCCATTATTTAACGTTGCCATATTACGCCTAACTCAACCATAATAATAAACAAAAGCAAATGTGGCCCTTTTTAATACAAGCTACTTTTGGCAGGAAATCAAATGGAAACCAGTGAAATTCTCATATTTCCTAATAATCTAGGATATGGTTCACACAAACCACTAAACAGTCTACAGTTACTCACTTTAGACATGCAAACAAATAAGCCACACATACACTCTCATATACACACACACATGGTTTGCATTATGGGATTTACTGGGTATTTCAATTTGTTTTCATGCTGCTGACCTCATTTTTAGTAACTTAAAGAAATATAGTTTTATTTTTACCTCAAAATTACAGTCACTGTGTGTTTGGTGTGTTTTCTCTGAGTGTGCATGGGTTTCCTTTGGGAAATCACAACTAATATTGTTATTACTATCCTGCCATTGCTACTACTACTTCTATACTACTAGCCTACTTGTTTACTACTTCTACTACTACTATACTAATAGCAATTAATTGTGGTATCAGCATTTTATGAGCATTATCATAATTACTATGAAAATAAGCATGTTGGCATATTCAAATTATTTGTTTCCTTTTCCTGTTTATCAATGAGCTAAATACATGTCAGCTCACAATCCCACTCACTGTTGGGCTGAGCCTGTGCAAGGAGAGAGAGAGAGAGAGAGAGAGAGAGAGAGAGAGAGAGAGCAGCATCATAACACACAGGACCTTCACTTATCCTCACACGGGTTAAACACAGCCTACCTGAGGAAGAGAAGAGAAAAATGAACACCAACGACGCCAAGGAGTATCTCTCCAAACGGCAGATCCCTCACCTGTTTGAGGTACGGTTAAGCCGCTGAGGAAAAACTTAACCAAGTAATATTTTAACAGGTTTAAATATTCAACACAGTGTAGTCATTAACGCGTTAAGTAAAATACGACAAGAAACCGAACACGGTTTTTCCGGAGAGTCGGGTTGAGCAACAAGTAACCCGCGTGTAACAAAGTCTCGAGCGTCTGAACACGTAGATATCGACTAATGGCTCTGAATTTCTCTAAAGATATCATTGCAGGATTCCAGAACGTTGTTTGTGAGCAGTACGAATGACGAATATCAACCAAAGTTTATCACCGTTTATCTTAAAACAGTGGCTATATGTTTACATTTTCATTTTAACATAAGCGAAAGATTGCTGTAACCGTCTCTTTTTTAAGGATGTATGTGTGCTCTTAAGGGTCGTAAATACTGACTTTGTTTTTATGTTTTAATGACTTACAACTCAAATTGCACGATAATATACAACGTGCTATTTATTATTACTTTATTTAGGTAAAACCAGCTGTTTAGTGATTTAATGTGTGGACTGCATGGCCTATATACATTTTGGGATCACCCCAGGAATTTCAGGAAGAACCTATAGTAACACCTTCTAGGATAAAATCGGGTAATGTAGCTTTTAGAGTAGTTTATGTAAGTTAATGTATGTTGTTATAAAAGGCAGGTGTCATGTGCCTTATGAACAATGACATACAGTAAATTGTTTCTTAAAAATGTTAATAATAAATTTGAGGGAACAAGCTATTTAAAAAACACAAGTAAAATATTATAGATTATAGTAGTAAAGCGTTTCTTAATACTCACTATGAATCATAATATATAATTCTTATGAGTTTTGATACATAGAAACAAAAATACCCAGCAATGACTTACTAAACAATGCTACTTAAAATTATGAATGTAGTAATTAAATCTAATGTTTAATATACTGTACTGTGCTTTTTATTCATTTATGCAATTATCCAGCCCCAAAAGTATAAAATCACTATAGAATTACTGTTGCTTATAGTGTTACTGTGATCTATTTCCTAAGTGTTTTATCTTACCAAAGTCACAGATAAGAAATATTGAATCAGTGGTACTTTGCTATCTGGGGTATCATTTGACTCTAAAGTGACTCCCACTTTTTGTGGGAGGGAGTAAGAAATAGGCTTATGTCTCTTAGCTTGGACATTTACATAGGACATTAGATCCTTGTATCAGTCTCTATGGTGATTCTCAAGTGGGGTTCTATAATTGCAGGGCAGCAAGCCTCAAGTTTGTCTGCAAGTGGCAAGTTTCTCCTCAGAGAGTGTCAAGGAGTGCTCAGGCTATGAGAGGTGTTACAGGACTGCATACAAAACACATCCAATGAGCACAGAGGTTCAACACCTAGGATAAACAAGTTATTAACATGTGGTGTGTGCATGCATTCAGGTGTGTGATTGGAAAGCTCACCATACGCTGTATGCAGGATTTTCAGATGGAATGGCATTTTAAAGACATCAACAGACAGAGTGTCTGCTCTATCATGTGTCATAGGCACATGCCCAGACAAGCTACTAGTTCTTGTGGAACATAAATACTCTTGTGAGAATTTCCCTTACGGCTGTAAAGGGGCATAGTAAAGTTTCTACACGTGTAGCCCACACTGACTGTCGCCAAGGTAACAAGCTACCTATTTACTTCAACTGACTCATCATACATACAGACCAGGCATTGGGGACCTTGAAAGAAAACCAGAGAGACAGAGAGAGAGAGATTGAATGAGAATAAATTTGTGTAGGCCTATTAAACAAAAAGGCACAAAGCCCATTGCAATCCCCTTAATCCCTGATCTTAATACTTAGCTGTTAATCTTAAGACTTATTTTAACTAAACTGTTAAGTGTCTACTAAAAAGCCATTGAAAAGCCTGATATTTTTATGACTATGGGAAATAGTAGTTTGGAGTCACTTACTTGAAGCTGGAGATAAAGAGGTTAATCAAGTTTGTCAGTTAATCCAAAGACAGAGTTAGTACTTGTCAGTACTGGTTTATTCTGTGATAACATATTTGTATCAGATATCTATAATGCGTCCTTTTTAAATGTAAGTCAAACTGGCTTGTAACTCACTCACTCATGCACTCACTCACTCACTCACTGATTGTACAGATCTGCACCACAAAGGCCACTATTAAGCTTTTCAAATCATATGAACTCTGGTTCTTTTACTGGTTCCATTTGGGGTTCTTAAAACCTATCCAGGGAATCGGTCCTTATGTGCACCAGTTTGATGGGAACCAAAGATATGTCATTAGCAGAGCACATAGCGGGGTTGCTTGTTTCCACCATTGCCATGGCTAAAGAGGCAAATGGAAAACACTAAATGACTCTATGTGTGATTTTCAACTCAAAATCAAATTTTGCTTTTCACTGCTGCTCTCTCTGTTCACAGAGCTGCTCTCTATTTCAACCAAGACCAGAGGTATAGATAAACAGATTCAGGAAAGTGTCATGGTTTATCCACTGCTTACAGGATATTTAAATGATAGTGATATTATGAGACACGTGTAAATGAGGGCAGCATGGTGGCGCAGCAGGTCGCGTCGCAGTCACACAGCTCCAGGGACCTGGAGGTTGTGGGTTCGATTCCCGCTCCGGGTGACTGTCTATGAGGAGTTGGTGTGTTCTCCCTCTGTCTGCGTGGGTTTCCTCCGGGTGCTCCGGTTTCCTCCCACAGTCCAAAAAAACACACGTTGGTAGGTGGATTGGTGACTCAAAAGTGTGAGTGAGTGAGTGTGTGTGTGTGTTGCCCTGTGAAGGACTGGCACCCCCTCCAGGGTGTATTCCTGCCTTGCGCCCAATGATTCCAGGTAGGCTCTAGACCCACCGCTAAATGACAAGCTTCATTTAGTTCAGGCGATGGATCTCGACTCGACTGCTTGACTATGTCAGCTCGCTCCTCCACGCTGGGTCATTCCTGCTGATCCCCATATTCGGAGCTGTGTTCGGCCATTATGAAGCCCACCGAGCCTCCTGTTTTAAAACTTGCTCCCACCTCCACCCCGTCTCCACCCTTTTCTCATATTCATTTATCCAACGGGGGGGGTCCAGTTTCATACGCATTCATAAGCCACCCTGAACTCCTCCCCAAAGACTTCTGAGTTCACCTCCCCGTTTCAACCTCTACGGGCGTGGTCCGTAATAGCAAACTCGCATTTAGGGATTGCCCCACAAGAGGCTGCTATTGTGCTTTGTATCAGTGACATACTGTTTCCTTGTGAGTGAAACTTGCATTTTATGGTGTGCTTTAAATACTGGTTATGCTCAGTGGATATGCTCAGAAAATCCTAACAAAATGTAATATGTAAATGATTTTACAGTAAAAATCTCTCAAAACTATGATAGTTTTAGGGCCACAGCATTGAAAAAAAGATTCAGAGAATAATTAGAATGACTTTATTGCTTTTTGGCCACTGTTCTGGCACACAATTGTTCTGCGCATTTAACTCAATCCGTGCAGTGAAACACACATTTACACACACAATAGTGAACACTAGGGGGCAGTCAGCACACATACCCAGTGCAGTGGGCAGGCTTAGCCTCTGCACCCGGGGAGCAGTTGGGGGTCAGGTGCTTTGCTCAAAGGGCACTGCTGGCCTTGGGGACTGAACTGACAACCTTCCGGTTACAATCCCAGTTCCCTAACCACCACAGGATGATGGCTCCTAAAGTCTGTATAATTCCGAGAATAAAGTCAGAATATTTAGAGAAACACTGTTTTGGGTTATTGTTTATTATGATATGTAGACAGATAGACTCACAGTCTGTGTGTCATATAGTGAGTTGTGAAAGAAGCAGTCAGTGAAGTGAACAGAATTATTTATTAAACGCATCCACACGACATGACGACTAAACCCCGTCAGTGCAGCCCCTGACTGCAATGCATATGGCTTTAGTTTACTGTATGAGTCAATGAGCCATAACACGATGGAGTCTCATGGGCATGCCAGAGTTCCACTCACTCTGGATCAATCATTTTGTGATCATTAATTGTATCCTATGAAACTACATGCCCTCTGAATGTTAAATTACTTAATGTTAAAATACTTATCATAATCTAGTCCTGATGTGGCACAGGATTGAGTATTTATTCCTGAAATTTATACCATAGTATGACTTCAGCAACACCCTGCATTCCACAATTACACTGTGGCTGTGCCAGCCCCATTAAACATGCAGCGAATTATTGCGATACTATTCTCGGAATTCTGAAATCTTTTTTTTTTCCAGAACAATGGCCTTAAAACTCATAAAAACACTAGAACAAAAGAAGGTAAATTCTAAAAATAAAATAACAAATAAAATAAACAAATTTTAAGTTTTAATAGAAATATTATGTAATAACAAGGGCAGCACGGTGGCACAGCAAATAGTGTTGCAGTCACACAGCTTCAGGGACCTGGAGATTGTGGGTTCAATCTCCGGGTGACTGTCTGTGAGGAGTTTGATGTGTTCAAACACACACGTTGGTAGGTGGACTGGTGACTAAAAAGGGTCCATAGGTGTGAGTGAATGTGTGTGTGTGTGTGTGTGTGTCACCCTGTGAAGGACTGGTGCCCCCTTCAGGGTGTGTTCCTGCCAGTGATTCCGGGTAGGATCCGGACGCTACACTGGATAAGCGGTTACAGACAATGAATGTATTAATTATGTAATAACAGCCAATACTCTAATTTTTCATTAAAGTTTTTGTGAAAAATCATAATGTTACTGTTATATAACCAAAGCATCATGGGCAGTACAGGTTGCCAAGGACTGAAAGGGCCAGGGACTCACAAGGGAATCTCCCAGCATGCCTAGCGTCACCTCCACACCTTAATGTGTTTGGGACTTTTTATGTTGGGGTTGTGTTTTGGGGAATTATTTGTGTATTTGTGTGTGTGATTGTATATCTATGTTCTTAGATCCTGTGTTACTAGTGCTGGCATGTGTCACTCCCTGAATCTTGTTACACACCAGGCCCAAATACTGCATGTAACCATAAACTCAACAGTATTAATATGTTTTTACTCTAAATGTACATTGCACCCCGATTTATTACAGAAAAATCTTACTGTAATTTCTATGATTTTTTTGTATTGATTCAAGCTGATATTATGTATGGAATGTACTGCTAGGAAAAGGTACAACACATGTCTTTAAATCTCCAAATCTAAATTTTGTTTATGCAGACCGTTATTTGAGAAAGCAACATGTTCAGTAAAGTAGCAAGACATCATTTTTAAATGAAATTCGGTCACCTCATGTACACTGCTACACTGTTCTCTTTACTCCTAGCTCATCAAATTGGAAAGAGATTGATTAAAATAATGAATGACATATAAATCTCACTTTTTTGTTTTACAATATACAATATAACTATAGGTTATTACTTTATTTGTCCAATTCAAGCCTTTTATTCATAATTTTGTTCCTTGTTCAAAACATCAGAAACATTATATAGACCGAAACTGAGAATGAGTCTCTAAAAAGGAAGGGTTGATATTAAAAATGCAGTCACCTATCCTATCTGAACAGTAGCTATATTTAGTAACTGATTATGAGCTGTGTGCTGTGCAGATTGACATGTAAATGCACAGTGTCTATATTTGCATCATAAGAAGAAAATGACTGATTAGAGGCCAGTTTAGTCCTCCCTCCCTGTACGAGCCAAAGGGTCCACTGCACGGCTGTGTGGGCTGAATAGAGTGGCCATTTGCAATTATCATTTTCTCCACTGTGCTATTCATTTCTCTCTCTTTTCATCTCACCTGTCCATCTAGACTGGTCCAAGAATCCGTATAAACAAATTGGGGAAGGGTTGGTGGATTTGTATGTGTGTGTATATATATATATATATATATATATATATATATATGTGAGTGTGATTTATTTGCTGCCACATTTTGCTTTGAGCTGTGAAGTAAATAAGGTTAGAAATAATTGTGTTAGTGTCTCACTCTAAGCATGATGTATTGGATAATGTGACTAAGAGCAAATGTGTCATTTGATGTCAGCCAAGCAATAGTGAACTGGATGATTCTGCTGAGCCTTAAAGGTATGATGAAAACAGAGTTACATTTTTGCTATGTGAACATTTGCAGAGCATGCTGACTGGTCTGATGTACCACCGGCCCGAAGATCCTCTGGGCTTTCTGGAGAACTGCCTGCAGAAAACACGGGAGCTGGGGGGTCCTGAATGTGTAGCCTGGGATACCTTTATCACGCCTGACAGAAAACCACTACCACCTATTACCACTGCCCAGGGAAAGAAACCACCCTGTAAAGTGGGTAG
The DNA here is from genome assembly GCF_029633855.1 of Hoplias malabaricus. Classification (NCBI taxonomy): domain Eukaryota; kingdom Metazoa; phylum Chordata; class Actinopteri; order Characiformes; family Erythrinidae; genus Hoplias; species Hoplias malabaricus. The sequence goes on along the minus strand of NC_089820.1, from coordinate 15,696,057 downwards.
GTCTCAGTAACAACTGTAATTATTCCTTTTGCCAGGAAATGTATCATTATAATATGTCAGAGCTTGAGATCATATCATATAATTTGATCAAATAATTTCAAACGTGTTAATAAATGGATTAGGGATCTACAGGTAATTGTCTTGTATGGGTGCATAGGTGAAGGGACACAAGTTCAAATACAAGTGTAGATTAGTGCTGGGTGGTATGACCAAAATTCTATATCACGGTATTTTTCAATATTACGGTATTTGACAATTTTTTTCCCATGCATGACGCGTTAACCACATTGATTGCGAGAATAATATCTGCAGTAGAGTCGCTAAGAGTACCCTACTCCACTGTCATGAGAATTGTACATTGTACAATAAAAAAAAAAAAACATTTCCACATTAGTATTACATGTAATACAGGTTTGCATGCCCCTACAGTCATAATCAGTTTTCAGAGGGTGGCACTAAATTAGTGAAGGAGTCATATGGCATGACAGTTGCAGCGAAAATGTAGAACCTTTTATTTAACACATTTTTCAGAAAACTTAAAAACTACGGGCTAAATTTCACAACTTTCACAACCAGCTACACTCTGTTAAAGTTATCAATCTCTCACAATTAATTTTTTATTTTTTATTTTTTTAGAAAATTTTATTAATTTACAACATATTTAAACAAATATGAGGTATTTAGTTATAAAGTAGCCAGGGCTGTATATCAATGGTTGCATTGCACTGAAGAAGTCCCAAATATCTTCATTAAATAACAATATTTAACAAATAAATGATAAACAAGGACAGTGACTTTGCTGGGAGAATTTAGAAAAGCGAAAGATCACTTGGCAAAAACTGTGGGCAACGGAGGCAAGTTGTATTAAATGTTTGCTTGGAGCAACTTATGATGTCCTATGATAACTCCACAAAATCCTGGACAGTGGGTAGGTGAAGACCCTAGTTGTAGATTATGTACAGGGGTTGGCACGCTGAAGCATATTCTATCAGCTTGTAAGGTTAGTTTGTCGCAGGGGAGGTATACATGGAGACATAATCAGGTGCTAATGGTTTTAGCATGTTTGTTGGACAGCAAATGCTTAGAGGTAAATGCATTGATGAGTTGTAGTAGTAGTAAAGTGATTAGCTTGGAGGGGTGTGGGTCTGGGACACCAGACTTCACTGTTGAGCTTTCTGGTACTAGGCTTAATTCAGCAAAACACTGAGGAGCTAAGGTGCCTACCTGATGACCCCTGTGAAGAGCTAGTGATGCAGTAGGTGGTTTGGGTACTCATGTGATGGTCTCAATGATTAACCGTAGATGTTAAGGGTAGCTGGTTGCTGATTGAATCATAAACGGCCACAGCAACTATAGGGTGTAGCTGTAGGATTCTTCTGGTTTATCATCTTCTACTGCATTGTCTGGTACAACGTCTGGTTCAGAACCTCCCCTGTCCATTTTCATACCTCTCAACAACTCCACTAATACTTGCGCTCCATTTCATGAGTGTTTAGTGGCACAGCAATGAAAAACGTCCCCCTATAAAACAATTAACCACCGTGCTGTGTTCCAGACATGGTTAGGCTTTTTAAACCAGCATGGCTGGAATATGAAAAATTCATATCATGACAAAAATAAAAGCCAGTTTTCGGTGCAAACTGGTAAACCGCCCAGCAATAGTGCAGATATGTGATTAATACAAACAAACATGAACAAATTGGCAGTAACAGAAATGTAGGAAAACTATTAATTGAAAAGGAAGTAAATATTGCTACAATCACTATTAATAAGAATAATTATAAATAATGACATAAATATATAGAGGACAAATCTGACAGCAAGAAAGCACAGGCTTAGAAACTCACTTAAAACAAGGCAAACACTGTTATTACATAGCTTCATACAAATTAAGTGAAATGTAATGTAAGTCTTGACATACTGCTTATCTTAAGCTGTGTAGAGCAATTTACATTAGAATATAGCATAGAATGCTATTTGTTGTCTAATATCAGACCAATACATGTAATAATATTTTTCCAATTATGTATGTATAAATATGTACCTCAAAAAGAATACTATGAACATGTATGTACTCAACATCGTTTTCCTCATTTAGACAGTGGTGCTGGTCCTTACAGACGCTATGACAGATTGCCACCCATTCAGGCTCAGTTCTCCATTGATAGTGATTCTGACATGACAGAGTCATCTGGACTCATTCAAGAATATGATGTATTTGACCCATCTAAACCACGGCCACACATCATATTTGTCATAGGTGAGTGATCACTGTTATAGTTCTGGAAAATTCTTGAACACCGAGATTAGCTACATAGTTTTATTGATCTGTTGTACTTGGTCTTGGGGATTGTTGTATTGATGTTTTACTCGCTGTTTTTATTTATGCCTTTGTGGATTGATCTGTTTCCAGTGAAATTCATTGCAATTTTTCCATTTGGTTGTACCTTTCAATTGTCTTGTTATCTTTTCTTCTCAGGTGGACCAGGCAGTGGAAAGGGCACTCAGACAGCTAAGATCGCAGCTCATTATGATTTTGAGTGTGTATCTGTGGGGGAAATCTTGAGGAACCAGCTGCTGCACCATGCACCCAGTGATAGAAAATGGGAGCTTATTGCCCAGATCATTGCCAATGGTGAATTGGCACCTCAGGTATGGCTCTGTGAGTGCCAGTACTTCTTGAAGCTGGAGCTATAACTGTAACTATAAGGGATTGGGCGTGGGTTGTCCAGTAAGCAGGTAACTGATCAAGGTTGAGGAACAGATCATCATGCCCAATGCCTGTCAAATGTCGGCTAAAAAAGATATAAAACTCCCCAGCAGTGGGCTGCATTCTCTGAGGTGATGGAGCTCCAGCCAGTACCGCTATGATGGGTTGAAATTGTGTTTGTGAGCCACAGTGGATCAAAATGGACCATCCACCATCTGTACCTGATCCCACTCATGCTCTTATGTTTAAAATATCTGGTATAAAGCCTTGCTAAAAGAGTCAGAGCTCTTGCTGAGGTTTTGTGGGGTTCAGTGATTATGTGTTTTGATGGTATTCAACCATTAGTGAGGTCAGGTACTGATAGTGGATGATTTGTTTTGGCTCAAAAATACCACTTTAACTCTTACCCATCATTCTAGACAATACAGACCATTGCTGGGGACTTTTATACTATTTCAACCCACACTTGGCTTTAAGCATCGTGATCTGCAGCTCATTTGCAATGGCTGAATGTCTGTATTAATAAGATAAGCTAATTTTAAAGAATACCCTTTGGACATGTGGTATCCGTAGGTCTTTAAGACAAATTACGATAATTTTCAGTACACTGCAATATAGATTTCTATGAATATATATGATAGGACAAAAGAGCATGCTGTTCCACTGGTCACTGGTGTGAGGGGTTTTTTCTGCATTTGTAATATCTTAATAAATGGTTAGAGATGTATTAAGTTATTAAGAAAAGGTAAGGAAAGTAGAGTTGACAAACCTGTGCATAAATGTGTGTAGTTTGCACTGTATAGTCGAATGGATGATGATAAATGCCTTGATCTTGATCTTGAAATTGATCAAATTTTCATAGGAGACAACAATCGAGGAGCTGAAACACCAGTTCATCAAGAAGCAAGATGCCAAAGGCTTCATAGTGGATGGATTCCCACGGGAAATTTCACAGGCATTCACATTCGAAGAACAAGTGAGCAATTTAATAAGGCTTCAATAAAGCGATCTAATAAGGTATTGCCATAAGACGGTTGCTGCTTACTGCTGTCCCTTTAGAGACTGCTACTTGTATATGAAACCATTATTTACAGAATAATTCAATCTCTCATTGCTTTTCTCTAATGTAATATTCACTTCACTCTATAATTATTGTCAGCCTTGTTAAAATGGGGGAAAATTTTATATAAATGACTCTGTATTAAAGTAGCTCTTTCTCACACTGAAAAGAAGACTGAAGTAAAGTAAAATTAAAAAATAATTGTTATGGTATCTATACCTCACTGAAATAGAGGAACTCATAGGTGCATTTTGAAAAATGAAATATGAATGTAAGCATGATAATACACCACAAAAACATTTTATAACCTTCTGTTACCTGTCTTTATCCAGGGTGTCTGAGGTTATGGAGCTGATTGTATGCTTATTTAAAAAATGAGTACATTTTGACTTTTTCTGATTAAATAGAGTGGTGTGTTTAATGGTTTTATATTGAAACCGTTTTATTTGTATATATAAGTGAGTGACAAAATGAGTCAAAATTAACAGTTAATTCAGTTTTTCCCTAACGAGTGTTTCAAGACAAACTTTTCATCACATTTCAAACAACCAACTTTCAGTTCTTAATGTTAATATAATTCAGAATAATTATGGAGAATTTCATTTGATCCATTTATCATTCAATATTTTCACACAATGTTAAGGTTAGCTGCTGTGTACCAAAGACTGAGAGAAATGAAAGTGTTTTGTTGACTGTGATGATAGACTTCTCTTAGGTCTGTTAGTAATTTCATTGTTTAAATCTTTTTTCTGATGTTAGATTGGCTCCCCAGACCTAGTGATTCTGCTGGCATGCTCCAATCAGCAGCTCCGCCAGCGTCTGGAGAAACGTGCCTTGCTGCAGGGTCGACCTGATGATAACACTCATGCCATTGAGAAGAGACTAGAAACCTTCAAGCACAACATCACACTCATAGCCAAGTATTACCAGGAGAGGGGACTGATCATTAGGGTGAGTTTTCCAAGCCAACATGGCTAATGTCAGCTTTTGAATACTGCAAGATAAGTTTGCATAAATACATCTTTTAGCTGTTGGTTTAGATATGACAGCATGTTCATTGCGGAAATCCAGAGTTGCTTATCGTGATTAGTGCAAATGTTTTTTATTTTCTTGCCAGGTTGATGCAGATCGAGAGGAAGATGACATTTTCACAGATATTAGTGCCATAGTGAAAGAGAGACTGTTTCCAGATGAAATGAAGGAAGAAGGTATGGCTAATGCTGCACTTTAGTCAGTGGTGTTTGGTGAAATATATTCTAGTTATGGCTGGTTGAGCCACGTTGTTAATTTCAACAATCATTCTAATACAGTTAAGACAAATTAAAATTAGACAAACATTCTGATATCAAAATTATGAGAAATTGCAGCTATAGCCTGCTGAGATAGAAGGTATATTATGAATCATTACATTACAGACAGATTCAGAAACATATATACATATATATGTTAGATTTTGGAGATGAGATCTCATTGAATTTATAGACAGCAGGAATCCTGTACCCTGAGTAACCATCACCAATAACTGTCAGGTGTCCTTACTCCTTCACAAACTGACTCTGATTGCGATGATAGACAAAGCTCCCTTTAGGCATCAGATTCGCCAACACTGACTGGTTAAATATATATTGTCTCAAAAACAGTTGGAAATATTGCCCTCAATATTGATGACTCAAAAGTGTCCGTAGGTGTGAGTGAATGTGTGAGTGTGTGTCACACTGCGAAGGACTGGTGCCCCCTCCAGGGTGTGTTTCTGCCTCCGGGTAGGCTCCGGTCCCACCGCGACCCTGAACTGGATAAACATTTTCAGACAGTGAATGAATGAATGAATATACTCCTACTTTAAAGGTGACGTCCTGTTGCCTTCTGTTTATTGGCCAACAGCTAAAGCCGCTTTTTTACTCATTCGACTCATTCTATTGAATATTATATTGGCAAATGCTTATTTTTTGGTGTTTTCATGGTGTCCACACCATGTGGACAGGGAATTTAAAGGACTATTCCAATGTATGTTTTGAATGTTATATATAGCTTTGTTGTTCAGATGTAAAACGAGTCCTAGTCATTCATAGTGGCTGAATGTGCAATAGCAGTGAAACTTACCAAATCTTTACATCACCAAATGGTAGTGATGGGATCCAAGTTTCCCAGTGTATGTGATACAAAGGCAGACACTCTTTCTTTGTTACAGAAAATGACCAATGAACCTAAAAATGTTTTTCTGAATTTTATTGTTGATTAACAGTGATAAATATGAATAAATACCTTTGTAGATAGTTTTTCCCTTAAAGCACCCTGCATGAATGTTTTTAAGAAATGTGTATTAGAATGCATTCTGTTATTCATTCTCTTGATGCACATCATCAAGTTGCACATGGTCAGATCACAAGGTCTGATAGTACAATGAGCACATGCAAATTTTACCATCAGTATGTTTTTTTATCAATTTCATCTTTAGAATGTCTCTACAATCCAACTCACATGACCAAATTACATGTAAAATCAAGTGTTAAATTTCAACAGTTGAAAAACTGCTTGATTTGATTAAATTATTGCACTATTATCTGTATCATGTACAAAAATTAAGTGAAAGTAGATATAAATATAACTTACATAATTGATATATTGTGAATGTGACTCAATTTAAACTTTTGCTTTATGTATCTGGTAACTCCCTAAAAATCTAAACTTGTACAGACGTACAGTTATACCTCTAAGCAGGCAGTGTTTTATAAAAATACTATCATGCATTCAAATCTATAGTGTCTGAAAAGTGTTATTTTTAATCATTGTAATGTTAACACTATAATACTATTTAAGCTCTGACCAGCAGAGAGAACTGCTCACTACTCAACCCCAAACTGTGCATACAAGGACAACCATAGCCTCGGGAGTTGTTGAATGCTTTTCTCTTATTGACGCGTTGTCAAAGCGGGATGTGTCCTGTTTAAATATGGTACCCATGGGCAGACGCTTGTTTAGTAGAAGTAAGGCTATTATTTCATAAGTAGTGTATGTCTTAGGCATCAGGCAACATATTCACTACACTACATTTGACATATCTGTAGTTGTTTTTGTTAGGAAGCTTAGAGTCATTAAATTTTTCAGATGTCTGAATCCTATCAACACCTCGCCAGTTTGTAATGTGCTCTAGGAGGGATTTCACATTAAACCACTCCGAATTATTTTACATCTTTACTACTGAACTATGCAGAAATGTTGAATTACTTTCTTCCCGTCAAAATATACTTTGATAATAAAGAACTTTAGTGCTTTAGTCCTTTAATTATATTTGTTAAACCACTAATTTTTGTATCATATTTTCCCACAGAGCCATGTTGAAGATTTCCTGAAGGATTTCGATTATTCTGCGGTTATATAATTTATAATTTTTTGTGATGGACAGTTCTCATTTTATTTGAAACTTTATTCCACTGTGAAGGTTGAGGGCACATACAGAGGATCTCTCCTTACAGCCGATTTGACCAACATTTGTTGTCATTAACTACAGTATATGCCTTGACTGTGTTGGGTGTTTGGATGAGTTCTTTTGTCTTTTTCTGTCTCTGCCACTTTGGGACATGCCTGATTCTTTCTGGCAGCAGGTAGTGTCGCAGTCACACAGCTCCAGGGACCTGGAGGTTGGGGGTTCGATTCCCGCTCTGGGTGACTGTCTGTGAGGAGTTGGTGTGTTCTCCCCGTGTCCGCGTGGGTTTCCTCCGGGTGCTCCGGTTTCCTCCCACAGTCCAAAAAAAAAACACACGTTGCAGGTGGATTGGCGACTTGAAAGTGTCCGTAGGTGTGAGTGTGTGAGTGAATGTGTGTGTGTCTGTGTTGCCCTGTGAAGGACTGGCGTCCCCTCCAGGGTGTATTCCCGCCTTGCGCCCAATGATTCCAGGTAGGCTCTGGACCCCCCGCGACCCTAAAATTGGATAAGCGGTACAGATAATGGATGGATGGATGATTCTTTCTGGTTAGTGCTCTTCTTATTATAATGCAGAAGGTATCAGTGATGATTCCAAGTGGGGAATTAGAGATAAGGAGGTGCATTTGACGAGGTTCTCCTTTAATAGATTTCTATATATAAATACTACACTTCCTCATTTTGTCATCTTCTGTATATAAATCTGGGAAATAACTAATTAACCATCTGCTAGCTTCTAAAAATGTTTTGTTTCTTGTATGATTGACATGGTGTTTGTCTGACCGCAAGTGATAGAAGGTCGGTGAGCACCACGATGGAGATGATAATGGACAAATATCCCTAGGCTCTTCTCTCATTAATGGTCCTTGCTCCAGCTGTTTCACTTGCTCCCAGTGGACGAACAGTTAACATTCATTGTTGCTGACAGACATGGTCACTTACATGAAATGTCAATACAAGGTATTCTTTGAATGTCCAGTTTTTGGCTCTTCTCATCTTTGCTGCTTCCTTTATTCAGTACATTTAAGGGGCCAATAACAAGAGAAATATATGTTGTTGTTTTTTTTCATTAAAGGGTTTGATATGGTATTTGTTGGAAATTTTGTCCAAGTTTCAAAATAATCGTTTATGTTCCAAACCGTATTTTCCATATGGAAATAAAAACAAAAACAGTCTATTTTCAGTTCATTGTATTTGTAATGTCTCAAAAATAAATGCATTTAAATATATCCACCTATTTATACATCTGTTTTGAGCAGTTTTACCACACCACCTCAAATTTAAGTTGTAAAGAGTGTTTTATCTCAGGTTGCGCTTTGAATGATGAACAATACAAGGCAGCTAATAATAGAACTGAGGTCATTTACATATAAAAGTCTTAAAGGCACAGTCTTTTATAGTAAGTGATTAAAAGATGTTAGAGTATGGTCCTGTTATGACTGTTTTTGGGGTATAAAACTTATTTTGATAAAATAAATTTCAGGCAAATGCTGATCATTGGCCTTTTAAGCACAGCTTAAGAGCAACTGGTTGTTGATCAGAATATTTAGACTGCCATGCCCAAGACTTGAATTTAAACCCATGCTAACCTTACAAAGAAAAGCTGTATTTTGTAAACTGTACCACTAGATGGCAGACTTTAGCTTTACACAAATTACACATACGCTGAATTGGTTAGAATTTAATTTCATTGCTTATCACTACTTCCATAAGACTAATTTCTATACATGCCCTCAGGATATTTCAAATACACTTAAGAAGATTAGCCAATCTCAGAATCAAATCCAAGCTGTGAATTGGACAAAACAAAACATAAACCTAAAATCATACTGCAAATTATGCCACACAGCCAGTTCCTGCTTGGTGTAGATATCATTGTTCACCTTAAATTAGTTTTGGCATGCTTAATTTCTTCTAAGAGCCCTGAGAGTACTCCATCATTGGTGTCCCAATGAGTAGTGGAATGTGTCTGTGCCTCAGAATAGCATCCTCCTTATCGCAGTCTTATCACTATGGCCTATCTGCTGGCTAACTGCTGTGCAAATGACACCACAGATCAGCTTCTGACCACAGAAATATAATCTAGCTATGCTCCTACTTACAAAAATACTGTTTGTTTTTATACGATTGTGGTTGTTCTACTATTTATATGCTTACACAATGTATAGAATATATTGTAAAGAAAGTATACAGTAAACATTTTTTAACTCAATTTTCTGTGCTCAGATTATTTTTTGAAGATTCTTACATTTGGTATTGCATTATATCCAGCCTAGAAGGGTTCAATTAATGAGCTCTGTACAATGAATTACTGTGGTAATGGACTGTAAATTGTGGACGCAGCAAAACAGTTTCTTAGGGTAATGATATCTTCTGATGTAAATGTCCACAACTCCACTCCTCTGCTCCCTGGACAATTACAGTCTCAGTTCTCTCTTTAACTCAACATGTCTTATGGCTACTACCTTTTTCAGCAGCAGAGTTGACCCCCAACTATAATTAAACTCTCCTGCCTCGTCACTGTTTTCTTGGATATATAATGTACTATTAAAACCGTTTCTTACAGAGGAAGAACTAGTTGCATACTGTGTAAAAATAATGTTCCCTTTAAATGAGAGGCTGGGTTTGTTTGTTTGTTTGTTTGTTTGGGCCAACTTTGGCCAGCCCAAATTGATCAACCATTTTCTATTCTCTTAATTATTATTATATTGTTTTGAAAAGAATTTCTGTGAATAGTTTTTTCAAAGAACCATTTTGTACATTATGTTTGCAAGTGTAAAACCATTATATAATTATACAAAAATTCAGATGAAGGTTCTCTATGGTACTATCATTATTTTATACCTTTTCTATTCAAACAGTAACACCTTAACCTTAATGGCATCTAATAATAACTTTGTATGTAGAGTAGAAGTAGCTAATTTGCTAGGGACTTCATTCCTTTTTTGTATTAGGGCATACATCATATTGGATGGAGATATCACCTAATGTACAGTGGCATTCCAGTGTGGTAAGAGTGTCCATTCTATTTCTATTCATCTCCATTTATAGTCTGCTAGTGTCATGGTTCTGATAAAGCTTATCTCTGGCTCTGGAATGGCTGTATAAAAGCACAAGGCTGGTTTGGAAAGCTTGCTCTTCACCTCCATCTTCGTGTGACTGCCATGGCCCCAAAAAAGGTTGAACCCAAAAAACCGGAGCCCAAGAAACCTGAGCCTAAGAAGGAGGCAGCTCCAGCTCCAGCTCCGGTCCAGGAGGAGCCCAAAGAACCTCAGATTGACCTGAAGAGCATTGTGCTTGAATTCACCCCAGACCAGATTGAGGAGTTCAGGGATGCCTTCACCTTATTTGATGAAACACCAACGGGGGAGATGAAGATCAGATATGCCCAGTGTGGAGATGTGATGAGGGCGTTGGGTTATAACCCCACCAACGCTGATGTCCATGCAGTCCTGGGGAAGCCCAAAGCTGAGGAGATGAACAGCAAGCTGCTGGATTTCGAGACCTTCTTGCCCATGCTGCAGCATATCTCCAGGTCCAAAGACCAGGGCACCTTTGAGGACTTTGTTGAAGGCCTCAGGGTCTTTGACAAAGAAGGTAATGGCACAGTGATGGGTGCTGAACTTCGTCACGTTCTGGCCACTCTGGGTGAGAGAATGACTGAAGATGAGGTTGACCGCCTCATGGTGGGACAAGAGGACCCCAACGGCTGCATCAACTATGTCTCATTCATCAAACATATCCTGTCTGGATGAACTGGAGAGCAATTCAAGAACTGTTAGGGAATTGACTAACATGGGACTTTTGAAGAGAAAACTGTACACTGGTGAATATCAAATAAAAAAGTATGATTTCTCTGCTTTATTTTGTCACTGTCTTCTGTCTGTTGTCAATATCTGTGTGCAGTTACTTTAATTCACCTTTTAAAAGTGGTTTTATGTTCTTTACCTATGCAAAATGAGTGAAATCAATGAAAATGTTACATTGTAAACCATCTACTGATGCCGTTTTGTTAATTGAGTTTTTAAAAAAAGACAGGATAAAGCCATAGCAGTAATTATCAGTGCCATCTGTTTACTATCTCTGCTGGAGGAAAATGAATAGCATGAAACTTAATAGAACCTACTTGGCCAGTATGTAGGAGAACTGAGATGATTTTATCACTAGTCACTGTATATATGCAGATATACATTAAATATGAAGTATAGCCAAAATAAAAATATTAAACCAGACTCCATGTGTTGTAAACACAGACTCACAGGGAGCTCTCAGCAGGTACTGCGGCTCCCCTGTTCATCATTTGTGTGCTCTTCAGGGATAATTGTAGGTTAATTGTTGTTGTTGTTTTGTGTGTGTGTATGTGTGTGTGTGTGTGTGCTTGGTACACCTGGATCTTGCTACATCCCAAATACTGCCTCCCTCACTTGTTCTTGTTCCCTACATCCTTATTCCAAAATATATTTGTGCAGAGAACATTTATGGACAGAAACTCTTCTACAGAATACAACACAACATATGAAATATTAGATGGTAATCTTAGTACCTTAACTACACAAATACATATACGCTGATACATATTTTAAACTACTTTTTCAGATATACATTCCTATGTCTTAGTTGCAAAATAAATATAAACAAAAAACAATAAAACAAACAAAATATTTAAGTCATGTGTCCTTCAATACAGAACACAATGTACAAAGCTAATTGTCCTTCCAGCTTATCTCAAATCGATCCCCAGTGTAAGTCTGATTGGCTTTTCTTGCAGGTCAAACAATACAAATATAAATTTGATTAAATGCAGCTCATCAGCACACAGTGCAGTCACATGATTCTTTGAGTGTTTGTGGGTTTCCGTCTACCATCTTGAATTCAGCTCCACACAAATTGGGTTTGAGAACACTGTGGATATAACATCACATCACTAAGTAGGATACACACTGTACTTGACCCAAATCAATATGGAGTCACATATTGCCCCCATTGGGCTCATGTCCAGCTAATGTGATTGTAGAGATAGAGGAGAGATATTACACAGCCATGATTCTCCCAGTCAAAACCCAAGTTCTTTCATTTTTTGATGGCATCTTACTCATCTAAGCAGGTCTACAATGTGTATCCTTATGATTTCATATGTAATGATATATGAATATATATATATATATAAATCTGTCTTAAAATCTCTCTGCCTTTATCTATGTATAATTTATTTCTTTAAGGTGACCATGTAGTAAAAGAAAAAATACCAGTAAAATCTTGCATTCATCTTTTCATTACCATTTTCCAAAACATCGTTTCCAGTAGGATTAGACGTTTTTTTGTTGATGTTGTTATTGTGATATTTGTAAATTACCTCAGTTATTATTAAATACTTTGTAGTTTTGCTTCATTTAAAAAGTAATCAAAGCTACAACACATCTAACCCAAATTTAAAGATTTAGGGCTAAGCTGTTTTTAGTGGAATAGACAGATAGTGTATGTACATGAGCTGTTCTTAAGGAATGAGGATTGATTGATAGTGAATGGTGACATAATGTTTCAGACACTTTTACTTTCAATAAACAAGACATTTCACTTTTTCCCGGATAGCTCCGTTTACAATAACTTGAATTAAAGAAATCTCCAGTTTGCTCTTCAAGGAGCAGTTCAAAAGTAAAATTAAGTAGGCCTTATAATCAACAAACTGTTATAACGAAAAATGAAAAAACAAATGGTATATAAAAAAAACTTTTAATCAGTTTTATTAATCAATTAATATGTAATTCATGTAAATCTATTCATATTATCTCCAAGAATTATTATAAGCTCCTCCATAATTACAGAAATACCTCAGTCTTAAAATTTAGGGACAGAACCTCCATCAAAGTAATGGAAAGTTTAAACCATGATGAAATGGTCGACAGTTGTGGGAAAAGCTTCATTTCTTTTTATTGTCTATTGACAAAACACCATAATGGTTTCAGAAGACTACAGAGACTCTTTGTGCGTCTGTTCACCATGGTGCTGCATTATTCACTGGACAGTTTATTAATGTTAGAAGGAAACCTCATGTCTTTTAGGCTTTCAGAGATAGCTTACTGACTTCTGTCTGTCTTTATTTTTTAAAAAGCTTTTTTGTTTTTACTGTTTTCTGTGAACATTAGAGAGAGAAAGCTGCAGCTTTATGTCAAGGATCTTTACTTAAAGAATAATTCTAACACTTTAGTTAATTCACACGTTATAGTATATGTTTAAATAAAATCTTTTACAGGCATAAAATATCTGTTAATAATCTGAATAATAATAAATAATATAATAATAATCAATTGTCTGTTAGAAAAATGTTGGGCCTCGATGATCACATTGATGACTAGGGTTGGGCAGTATAACGATAATATTTGGACAGTATCTCAAAATGAGGGCGGTATTTATGACTTGTGCGTGCTGTGTCAAATGTCTGTTTTGTGTCTTTATGAACATGGCCAAACATTTTTGTGCATTTTGACGCTGTGGGAGCTCACTGACTGAAGATGTGACAGTCTGAAAACGGGTGGAGAAAAACAAGCCCAGTAGCCCACCACAGTTGTGAGTTTAGCGCTGAGCTTGGGTTAAGAAAGGAAGAAATATAAAAACAGACAAAATACTCAGAAGACACTTCACTCGACTTTGTGTTCACAGGTATGAGGCTTTATCCTCTAATTATGTGTGTTTTGAGCCTCAGTTTGCTGGAAAATTATGTGCTGTGGTGTGCTAAACCAAGTGCATTTTAGCTAGCTGGCTAGCTCTGATTGTAAGTTCTAAGGAAAAGTGAATGGGCACAATTTCAACAACAAAACACTACTTAGGCCAAATTTTTAGAAGGAGGAGGAGAAGATTTTATACTGTCCAGTGCCTCAAATCTCTTGATAGAACTGAATAATTCCTCCCTACAGGTTACTTTTGCTTTCAGTTAAAGAAAATGTGCCAGTTAGCACTAGCTAAAAAGTGGCTTAGCAGCACCTTTAATATTTCTTAATGTGTACTGACACAGACATCATATGGTTAAAGCTGACATGCTTTATGTATTCAATCCAAACCTGTCTGCCCCAGTTTGCATAACTGCACAAAGTTCCAGTGTGAAATGTCCTTGGCTTGATTGCTGGTGGATTTCCCCGTCAGTGTTCTACTACGACAGAGCAGGAAGGCAGGTGGGTCTATGAAAGGATCAGGTTCTATTATTTCTGAGAGACAGAGGAGGGGGTGTGTTTGGTGATGGAAGGTGTCCTGGAATGCACTCTTCTCACCACATCTGTACTTCCCCTGCTTCACTGCCTCTGTTATGCCCCAAACAGAGCAGCCCAGCCACCATCTATCCATCCATCCATCAAACCCCATTACAGCCACCACAGACACTACGTCTGCCAACCACACATCATCCATACGGAGTGTTGTATCGGAACAACGTCTGGACTTAGACTGTTTCTTTGAAAACAAACCTCTTAAAATCCATTCGGCAAAGCAGTTGAACATTGTGGTGACTAGTAGGTGACATGTTTTCCTGCTGGTTTAGACAGCTCATAGAGATGTCTGCTTGGGAGATTTTAACCCAGAGCTATGATTCTTCAGTTTGTCTCCACCAGGATCATTCAACAAGGATTCACTAGCACTGCAGACATGTAAATAAGCACAGTGAAGACATAGCATTGAACACAGCATCCTCAAATTTGTAACATTGCTTGTGTGTATGTATGTACAGCATTTTACAATGTCAACATTATTCAAATAGGACTACAATAATCGTCCAGTGTTCGCCTGATTTAAAAAAGAAAAAAGGACTGGAGGGGGCACTAGTCCTTCATAGGGCGACACACACACACACATAGATTCACTCACACCTATGGACACGTTTGAGTCACTAATCCACCTACCAACTTGTGTTTTTGGACCGTGCGAGGAAACTGGATCAGCACCTGGAGGAAACCCATGCGGACACGGGGAAAACTCACTGAACCCACTACCTCCAGGTCCCTGGAGCAGTGTAACTGCAACACCACCTGCTGCGCCACTGTGTCGCCACAGTGAAGTATTTCTTCTATTTAATAGGCTATATTTGTCATTCAGAAATGTTTTCTTGTTAATTGACTATGTCTGAACAATAGTCAATTATTTTTAGGTGCAGGTTGAAGACATTTAAATCATGTGCATAATGCAATATATTTGCCTTCTCTTATTACCATTACCATGAGCAATTTTAGACATTCCTTCAATTATTATTTTAAAACATTGGTGAAGCCCTAGGCTAGATTGCATATTTAGTTCCTTCTTTGTTTCCATTTGTGGGAAACAATTGGCAAATAATCAGCTCAGCTTGGCATCAGAAATGAAGAGGTGTCATATAGCAGATAATATTTGTTTGTGTCTGAATGTTTTATCCTGTACATTTATGACAAGAGGACATCCTGTTTTTAGGGACCTGCCTTTGGCGTGTGTGTGTGTGTGTGTGTGTATGTGAGAGAGAGAGAGAGAGAGAGACAGAGAGAGAGAGATACCCAATTACAAAACATATAAATGTAAATGACCAGCACACATTATTGAAGTGAAGACCAAGTAAATGTTAAAATCCTCTGCAAACAGGAGATTACTGAAAATCCAGACATGTATGTAATGTTCAATATATAACTAAAAAGAATGTCACCACAGAGACCTTTTAAAAACAGGATACATGGAGATAACCAAGGAAGCACATTGTCGGTTTCCAGTGCAGTAAGGATCTATGGATAACAAGACAGAAAGATGATGTCGTAATGGTAGAATTAAGGTGTCTCAATGCACCAGCCCTCAAGTCTGCACAGAATATTCCATACAGAGGGGGAGGGGCTCTCTATAGAGATGACATCATCGCTTAGAGTCAGGTGCAGCACTGGTGTGTAGCAGTGGAAGGATCTCCACATAAAATAGGACAACGTCTCCAAAGACACTAGTAAGCTAAACAAGCTGGAAATAAACACCAGTGTAACATTTCAGGGCCACAAACGAGGACAATAAATATTTGAATCACTTATAAAGGGAATATACAAAGCAATGAATTCCTTGTCAAATTAGCGTAGTAACAAAAAACAGCCACAAGGGGGCATCCACGCAGTTTTGTCAGGACATAAGCTATGCGGGGTTTAATGCATAGATAAAGTCCATTGTGTGAGCTGTGGCAGAAATGCACACACATTTTCTGCTAAGTTCTGGCTTTGATTCCCAGTCTGCAGAGAAACCTGGTTCAATCACTGTTTCCTATCCTTGAGTTCAGTCCAGATTTACAGTTTAATAACTGTACTTGACCCACATCTATATCCAGTCAAAGATATGAACCCTGCTATGGGTCATTATATACCAGAGCACAGGCATGCAACCCAGCCCTGCGCTAATCACAACTTGCCATAACTCAGGTTATGATAAAACCAGCACGTGGCCATAAATCTCAGTGATATACATTGCTGTTCCACTGGTCATGGAGCCATATGGAGAGTTTGAAAAGTTCATAAGGATGTCCTCCCCTGAAAGGGGCTTGAATTGTAATGCTGGGCCTAGCCACTGAAGAGTTTGCATGGAGACCTGAAGCTGGAGGCATAGCAGCTTCTGTGGCTCAGCAGGCTGACTTTATCCACACTGACATGGCCACAGGAACCTGCCAGAGGCCATTAAAATCTCCCCCAGTCAGGTGTCTCCTCTGCATCGCTCTGGAACAATCGATACGCAAAGGTGGGCGTGTGGGACAGGACTTGCTGCCCCAACTGTTGAGGTGGGGGTTGACTTCCATTCCCAAAGAGATATCATGCTGCACTGGGCTATCTTAGATTAATCATGTGGCTTTGAACAATCTACTTCAGCCTCATAAAGGCCTTTTAATTGGGGGATTTGTACATATGTCAATAAATCAGTGTATACAGGTGTAGAATTGTAGATATTGTGGAATACTTGGATCAAGATACTCACTTGATCCAAGTATTCCACAGTTTGATGTTGTTAATTGGTGTCAAGCTTTGTGTGGTGGCCTTAAAAACAACACACAAGATGTGATAGTGAACAGCAGGTAGCTGTGATCTGAGGTTTCCTGAAAGTGTTTGGATCATTCAAGGCAATGTGAGTTATGAAGATGGTTTAAATGTTTGTTATAGCTAAGGCTGTCCATATGCTAGATCTAATCTGCTCCGCTTGGTTTTTTGGGGCGGGGGGTTTGCACAGGCCAGATCAAGACCTATGGTCTCTATATGCATTTACAGGGGGAAATGAATCTTATTTGATCTGGGGCCCCACATTTCTAGTCCATGCCAGCCCAAGAAAGACTGAATCTGGTTATTTGGGTATTGTGAAATGAATTAATGCTCACAAAGGGCTGAGTAGGGACCACTGTGTTTATTTTACTCAGAGACTCAAGCCAGATGCAGACTTCCAATACAGTAGGTGCAGTAGACGCTGGGATATCCAACATCAGGCTGGATATTGTGGTAGATGGTCAGACAGAGGGGCATGTTGTTGCCTCAGAGACCTCCTGCAGACTGTTAGTCAAACTACTGCACAGAGTTTCAGCAATTACATGCAAATTGTCAAACAGTACTAATCTTTATATTAATATCTCTAGCTTATCATTAACCCTTGACTGGAAATCACAGTGCTTTTTCACTGTATGCAGCCCTCCTCTGATTTTATTTTATTTTTTTGTCTTATCTAAACTCAGAATTCTCCCCGGATTCCATCAGAGGACAGGAAATACTGCTCCTAGGCTCCTAGGCTCAAAACTCAAATAAACTCAGATTTGACATCAATCTTCTGGCCATCCTTTTATTTGTACTGTTTGATATTGTGTTTCATAACACTTTATGATTTTTGTGAAAAAAGAGCCTCAAGAGTGTTCAGAATACCACAAACGTCTTAGGATTCATGAGAAAATAACATTAAAAACACTAGAAAATGTGTTTGATACTTTGCTAAATTAAAATACTTGAACCTGGTGTAGAAAAATGTCTATTTGCTAATATTGCTAAATTAACTATCACAACTTCTTTACTCATAAAAGTTTCCAGAAAAGATCCTTCTGTCATGCATTAACAGATGCACATGCGCTGTTTTATTCTGTGTAAAACAATAAAAAAAATGTAGAAAATCTGTAATCAACATTTGTCTTTCGCAGTGATGGTGTTTGTATAGACTATTAAACCCATCACTGCCATAATGCACTAATAATGCATTTTTATATGACCATATTCCAGATGTATCCCTTAGAATTTAACAGGTTGTTTTTGCTACTGTGCCTTTAAGACCTGACATATGTAAATGAATGCTTTGTTTAAAAATCTGCTATGGCTATAATACTCTTTATAACTTCAGCATGAATGAGCAGAGCTAAACTCTGCAGGTTGAATAGATGGATTTATGTAAACACAAAAAAACGTAAACTCAAAACATATCTATATATAAACAACAGATCAGGGAGGGAATTTTGTGACTTTAAAGCCGTCTGTATTTTCCATGATATGGCACTCATAAAGGGAAACTTAAGTATGTTCTTCATGTTCGCAAAGGTATTTTTTCAATTATAGTTCTTTAGGAAACCAAACACTGTTCTTCTATGACTTCCCTCAAGGACGATAAATGATGTAAATACAACAGTGTTTAAAGAACCCACATATGTTCCAAATAATGATTGAAAACAAAGATCAAAACGTTATAATGTACTTCCACACAATTCTGAACAATGACAACCTCTGTGTTAATGAAGGTTCGGCATAATTATTGCATGGAAACGTCCTTTTTCAGACAGTTCCACCTTAAGTATGGAGTAACCACATTCCCTTGTGGTGGTTGTGTATTGCCAGAGCGCTTTGATGTCCTTGTTTTTGTCGGGGGTTTCGGGGTGTGAGAGCGGGGACTCTGTTTTGATGGGTTTGTTTTGAAGGCTCTAGGGTGGGCAGGGCCAGAAAGCATTGATCTGGAAAGAGACATCCCATGCCGAGCCCCACGTCTACGCTGAAGGTCAAGGGGTGCTCAGGGAGAGCAAGGCCAGCACAGAGGGGTGAGGGCACAGAGGTCAAACTTCCTGAAGGGTGCCTGGAGGAGGGGGCTGGGAGAAGGGTGGTCCCATGAGAACACCCGGCGAATTAAGATGCAAGCATTGACTAGTAACTATGGATACTGAAACACAAGCCTGGAATAGCCAGGGACTCTCAGCAAACATACACAGCCGCACAACAATAGAGGTTCCTCTCCATTTCCTTTCACTGCTTGCTTTCGGCTGTAAATGTAGCAGCTAAAACAAATATACAAACGTTGTTCTACTGTGGACATGTGCAGAGCTATGTAAACAACTGAATACTCAGACCTAATGCATTTAACTTAACAAACTTACTGCTTAGACAATGTTGCTTGGAGTACTGGCATTCACTTTTTCACAGAAAAATCAAGCCATAACTCAGTTTAAAAGATTTACATGATTTTAACACAAAGACTGGATGACCAATAGAGGTCAGCTTAGGATATAGCGAGGTCGGTGAGGAAGTGAAGTAGAGGATCTGGGAAGCGGAACTGATGGGAACCCTCACTGTGGCATTTTGGGCCACACCTCAACTGACTTGTTACCTCATAGTCCAAATGCAGTAAGAGTTAAATTATTGTTCCAGAATGAAAGGATACCTCTCAACAGAAGAATCTTTTGTTTCCTGAGAGGATATTTTTAAAGGACCATTCCTGAAATGTGTAAGTGTGAAGGACTAATTTGAAGTTAAAATAACCTTTACCAAAAAGATAAATTGATATATCCAATTTTCCCCCTACAAAAAGTAGATATACAAAGTTTGCACTGTTTAGAAAGCTTTATTTTACAGTACATTACAGTACATACAAGAATATGGGATATATTTGAAACCCAGTTGGAGCAATTAATGATAAATAGTGTAATAAACAATATCACCATCTTCTACCACCAAGTAGCGATGTAACCAATCAGAACCACTTGCTGGACAAAGACTGTGGAGTAATTTAGAGCAGCAGAAGCACCCAGTGAGGTAAACACTTCCAGCTAGAAGCACTTAGAGAGTCTCTGTTTCTCAAAATGTAATTTGTGGTAAAGTGAATTCATTTATTGATGCGAAGCTCATCCTATTGTCTTCTCCAGCCTTTGCACACAATACCTTAGGGAGAGGTCGGGTTGTGGGTGGGGGTCGGGGGTAGTTGGGGAGGAGCATCGATTGACCTCCCACCATTTGGATAAGCTATGATCTCTGGTCTATATCCTCTCACCCACATCTGTCAGACGTCCTCTCTTGCTGTTTGTATGATGGGGATTATTCCCCTGGAATAATCGTGTGAGCTTAATTGAAATGGATTTGAATAACATCACTCATATTTTGTTTGTGAGAATATATATATGGAGCATGTTTACACTCCTGCTTGTTTACAGGCCAGCAGGATTACAGTGATTAATGTAATGTATATGTAATATACATATATATAATATGTGTGTGTGTGTGTGTGTATGTATGTATATATATATATGTTGTTGTTTTTTTAATTGGACAAGATTGCTTTGCTTCTTTTTGTACTTGAACTATATTATTTATAGATTGCATGGACAACAACATCTCCAAGAAAGTCTTAACAATTTTACTAAATTGTAGGGCTCCCTTCCACTGGTGGCATGGTTTTTGGTTAATCCTCACAAACTTTTGTTTTATACCTGAAGCAGATTTACAGAACAATTTTGGAAACACTCGTGGCAGAAAGAAAACCCTGCAATTTCTAACCTTGTGGAACTTTGAATTTAGTATAGGATTAGGATTATGATAGGATTGTTACAGTTAGAATTAGGGTTACGTTTAGAGTTAAAGAGTTAGGGTTAAGGTTATGGCTACATTTAGATTTAGGGTTAAAGTTATGGTTAGGGTTAAGGCTGATTTATCATGCTAGGCAGGTGTGAGAAATCTATGTGTACATCCACAAAGGATGATCTATACTATAATGGGCATGTTAAGACCAGGCTAGCATGAATACGAAACTGGTTTAAGTTGATGACAAAGACAGCAAGCTAAATGCATTATTATATTTCAGGTATTTCCATGACTAGTTAGATACATTACCTCGATTTGAATTTTCTCTGGCTGAAACAAAAAAAAAACCTTCTGTGTCTATTTATTACAGAATAAATAAATGGTCACTTTATTTTCAAATTTTATTGTAACATTTTCACATGTGAAGAAATGTGAAGAAACTCCGGGGGATCAGGTCCCAAAATTGTGAGAGTGGTCGATTCACACATGCAGCACAAAGCAAGAAATTGTGTGTGTCAGGTACATTCTCACAGCTGGAAATGTTCCATGTGCTTTAGGCATGGGGCAGCACCTTTGCAAAATTTTGCATTCACACATACAGCTCCTTGGGGTAAACTACATGTCTGGATTATGGTGCATGCGTGAAAGGAGATTAGCCTATAGATCAGCAGTTTCTCAGTGTTTGTCTGAGATATGTGCAGCAAGGCTGCATACACTGATGAATGAAACTATGGAAACAGACTCTGGTGAATTGAAGTGGAGGAAACATAATACACTTTAGAATAAATACAGAAAATTCCTCCATATTAGGTCATTAGAAATAGAAACACTTTAATTTACAAGTTATTAATGTATTGAGAATACTTTATTTGGTATTAAACATTTACCTTACGTAGAAGTTGGGCGGCGTGGTGGCGCAACAGGTAGTGTCGCAGTCACACAGCTCCTGGGTCCTGGGGTTGTGTGTTTGAGACCCGCTCTGGGTGACCTTCTGTGTGTTGGGTGTCTGCGTGGGTTTCCTCTGCTCCAGTTTCCTCCCATGGTCCAAAGACACTCAAGGTGTCCATAGGTGTGAGTGTGTGTCACCCTACGAAGGACTGGTTTCCCCACCAGGGTGTGTTCCTGCCTTGTGTACCAGCTGGGCTCCAGACTCACTGCAACCCTGAACTGGATAAGCAGTTACATACAATGAATTAATGACTTACATAGAAATTTTATAGCAGTGTTTCCGTAGCTGTAATGTTATAAATGTAGTGAAAGGTGGGAGAAGGCTTTGAGATTAAAGGGGCTGAGATTTGAACAGTTGGTGGAAGGGGAGTTGTAAGGGGCCAGTTACTAGCATGGAACAGAAGCATAACAGTTTCTCTCCTCACATTGGCCTTACAGAGTTGCAGAGTCGTGTTTCAACATGTTTATCTGAATGAAGCATCATTATGGGGTCCCATGTGAAACTGCTATATCCTTCATTTTTATGTGGTCCATTGAATTTAGGGGAATTAAATAAATAAATGCATGGAGAGCTGTTAAAGTTTGCTAAAGTTTGAGGGTTTTTTACAGTTTCCTATAGGTATTCTTTCCAGGGGAACGGGGCTGTGTGGAAGTTGGCGGAGGTCCACCTCGCCGTCTTCCCGGAGTTGTAGAAACAGCCAGAGTCTGTCCAGCACCCTAAAAGGGCCACTTGTTTGTTGCCTTTGAGCATGACTCCTGTTAATATGAGCCACTTAAGTACTTGCCACTTCTGCGCAAAGCCTCCTAAAAACTCCACATTAAAAACACAGATCGTTTTTGACTGAAGGAAGACCTCGGAGTCAAGTTTCCACTGAACACACAGATTCCCTGCCTCTTCAGCAATATACCAAAAACAGCAGCACTGGGGCTGGGAGCCAGACACACACACATACACACACACACACACACACACATCTAGACTTTTCATAGTCTCTGTTGGTGAAAATTGCTGAATTACACTCAAAGTGGAAGCATTTGTTATGCTTTAAGTAGAAGAAAATACTAGCAAAGTGCTGGAGATGGGTGCAACTGGTGATACCGCTGAAGTGCTTCTGTTTTCCACCAACTCCATGTTTAATGTAAATGAAAACACAAGCTTAGCTTTGTCTTTGCGCTTACTTTATGGGCTAGTGGTGATGTTGTTTGTGTTAAAGCAAGACAATTATGGATGGACTGGATCATAGCTTGCCTTGAATTACTGCAGCTTGTGTAAAATGTGTGCTGACAGAACACTCTTTTGGCATTAATTAGCTCATTATTCAGTAAACACAGCAGCCACTCCATGAGTTTCTGGAGCCTCTCGTTCATGATGAACTTGTTCTATGCTGCACTGGCCCAAGATCATATATGAAAACATTTTCCAAAGAAAGTTATAATATAATTATTGTTTTCCATCATAGAATTTTAGTAAATAAACCAAGTACAGCTCTGATCAAGAATCTGTAAACCACAGGCAAAAAAAGATCTAATTTCTGTAGTAAAAGGGTGTTTCATCCATGTCATTCAGGTGCATCATTTATGTCATACTGAAGTGCTCAATGACTTTAATAATGAAACTCTAATAGGACCCCACTAGACAGTTTATGACATTTCTGCCCTGCTAGATCTGCCTCTGTCATCTGCAATTGCTTTTTTTTTTTTTAATTGTGGCATGGAAGTGTCTAGGAGCAACAGCTGCTCAGCCTCAAACTCACAGAGTGAGTCTGCTGTAAAATGTTGACTGTCCTCTGTTCTCCAAGTTCTGAAAACAACATAACATTAGCTCAAAGTCTGTGCATCAAAAACTTCATGAATTACTTTCTATTCCATGGTCAATCAGCTGCATGCCAAAATCACAAAGCACAATGCCAGCTGTCGGATGATGTAATGAACATCACCAACGGACACAGGTGAAAAACGTCTCTGAAATGATGAATGATGGGTTATTATCTGGCAGTCTGATGAGAGATCTGTCCACATAATTTAGTCATACAGTGTGTAAAACAAAAAAGTGCCCTGTGATGGACTGGCTGTCAGTGGTGTGATTCTGGGTAGACTCCAGACCCACTGCAACCTTGAACTGGATAAGAGGTCACAGACTTTCAGTGGATGAATGAAACCAAGGTATATCTCCAAATCTCCAAACACATTTCTTACTACAATATAAAGGGATTTAATTCAAAGTCATTTTGGAGCATTTCTATTGATCCATTCATCCAGAGCTACTCACGACATATGTGTTTAAATAATGAATATAAACATTCTTTGTTTGGAGAGCAGTTATATGCATGTCATTAGTAAAGGAGGAGCACACTGGTGTTTGGATTCTATCTCTCTTCTCTTGTATCACCAGCCTTTAAAGGTTGGCAGGCTCACTCTGTATAGAGAATGCACTTGTCCTTTGGCTTGGTATTGCTGTGGTGATGTCAGAAACTTTAAAGAGATGTCAAATTGATGGACTTATTGCTTCAAACTCGTTCACTATGCCAGAAAGTAAAAAAGAAAAGCTCTCACAAATTGCAGACGACTGAAGGATCCAGCCATACCAATTAATTACTTATTCAATTCCTTGGATTTTTTCCTTTTTTTTTTTGGATTACATAGGCCATTTCATTATTATGCTGTTTATATAACTGCACTTAAAATGTAACCCTAAATGGCTTATGAAAGCTAATGCATATATATTTTGCTATAAAGTAACAAATTTTAGTGCCAATTTTACATTATATTTCACCTAATTAACCTTAAGGGTTGCACAGCAGGGAGTGTCACAGTCACACAGCTCCAGTGAGCTGGAGGTTGTGTTTTCATCCAGTTTCGTCCCACAGCCCAAAAACACATGTTGGTAGGAGGATTGGCTACTCAAAAGTGTCCATAGATGTGTGTGTGAGAGTGAATGTGTCACCCTGTGAAGGACTGGCTCCCTCTCTAGGGTGTGTTCCTGCTGTGTGCCCAGTGATTCCGGGTAGGCACCGGACCCACCGTGATACTGAACTGGATAAGCGGTTACAGACAATGAATGAATGAATGAATAATTAACATTAAGCCATAATTTATTAAATCTTCTTACTATAATTCACTCTGAAACTTCCTTTTAAATTCCAAGATTCCAAATTTGATTAAACTTATATAAATGTTTTACTTGTTTCTTGTTTTTCTCTATTAGCTGTGAAAATTCCACAATGCTACATTTAGCTAGTACTAAACTTGGAAAGTGCAGGTGAGCACAGGATTCTTCCAAGTGACTTTCCAAATTATTCAGCATGTGAACTGCCAGTGCATCTTGCCACTGCTGCTCTCACATCATTGAACAGGTCATGATAACTGCCAATCTGTGTTTTTGGATCCCACCCAAAGCTAAGCTTTAGCACTTTTCCACCAATGTGTTTGGTTCCTTGCAGGAATTTTGACACTTTTAGCGCATTTCCACCAACATAAATAGGTTCCACACATGCCCGGACTGGTGAGCAGCCCCAGCAACGGTGCCTGGGGAGCAGTTGGGGGTTAGGTGCACTTCAGTCATGGGGATCGAACCTGCAACCAATCCAGTTACAAGCCCAGTTCCCACAGTGATTAAAAGGGGATGTTTACAAGTGTGAGGAAATGCAGTTCTTTCTGGTTTGTTTACATTCAGAAGTGCCATATCTTTTCAGGTAGAACGTGTGTGTTTGAGGACGAAAATGACTGTCATTTGTATGTTGTTGAAGTTGTCTATAAGATTTTATTCACTGTTTGACAGAAACTTATTTGTAACTAAAGTTGTTTAATTTTGGAGTATTTTTGGTACATGTTTACAGTTAGCCATCTGCTGAATTTGGAGATATTTCTGCCTTAAGTGATCTGAAACAGCAAAAATAAGTCAATATTGCCCACCCATGGAACAGGAATAGAGCAATATCCTCACCTTGGTTCATTCTTTTGAATGTTTGGAGACAGTTGCCTTTTCTCTGCCATGAGCAGAGAGAGAGAAAGCCTAGCATAACGGATCAAGACATGTTGTTTTCTTACACATTTATTGACACCGGGGCTTCGTAAACACAGTAGACCGGTTTCCAGCAGGCAAACAGACTGGAGACCTAGCAAATGGTGAGGGGCACCCTCAGAATCTTATTAAAAAATGTATTTTGATTACATGAATGTCACGTTTAAGCACTGGCTCTACCATTGGGAGATTCCCAGTTCAAATCTCAGTGAGAGTCTAAGACAGTACAAGTGGCTTCTTTCTATCTCGGTGTGTGGGATGGCTCCTCCTCTCCCCTCATCACACAATCAGTGCTACCCAGCACTAGCCTTTGTTTGCTTTTACATAACAGAACTAGATAGTTAATGTTCTCCTGCAAGTGTGCTGAGCTGTGCAGTGCATTACGTCAGCAGCAGTTCGAAAACAGTTATTGGCTCTCATTACTAAGGAAGCGTTAGTTTTCTTTCTCCCTACCAGTTCGGCGGCATTGTGTGTGATTAAAAAAAGTTCACTTCCATTCCTGATCTACAGTATTCAGCAAAGGAAATCTGCTGAATAGCATTAGTCATTGTTCACATTTTTACCATAAGACAATTCATAGCCACTGGCCTGGTCCTTCCAAGAACAGTATGCATTCCTCTGGGGATCCCTTTTCATCAGAACTCTTTTGCTCATTCTCTTGCTGTTCCAGAAGGCAGACTAAAGGCATTCTCGCTGAACAGTAGGGAATTTTACTGCTGCTGCTGCTATTCACGGTCAGATCTCGGGTTTCTTAAGAGCTCATGTATCATAATAATGTGTTCTAAAGAGCCCCAGCATGGTCAGAAAAGGGCCAGGGTTCTCTGGGTGAAATGGAGGTAGTGGCAAGAGCAAAGGACAAACTTGTCATTTTTTCTGAGCACATCTTCAACTTGGCTGCCACTCGACTTGCAGGGAACACACCGTTCCCCAGGCCACAGAGCTCTGGCAGAGTCAGAGAGGAACATAAACCTGTGCATCAAGCACAAACGGACACAGGTTGCTTTCATTCACTGCCCCATTTTAAGGATTAAAAGGACAAGAGTCATGGAAGCAACAACAGGGGAAAGTGAAGGTGAAACCTGTTTATGCGTTGGGCTTTTATTGGGGCAGTGATGTTTGTGCAGTAGCACACAAAAAAGTATTTAAGTTCCACACTTAGAACCACTTATTGAAAAATTATGATAGACACAAGATACAAGGATGGATATATTATTCATGTCTGCGGTTGCATTTAATTTGTGAATGTGCTACCTGCAAAAGCTGACTGCACAAATTCGATGAGAATGTGACTGGTGTTCTGCAAGTAATAAAACTTGTTAATGCATCAAAGCATAAATCAAAAGCATGGCTTAAATTAATAAAGGACAGAACGTTTCAATCTCACCATAATAGGCCAGACCTGATGTTCTGAGTGGGCCATTTTCATATTGTTACAGCTATACGACTACTTTCTCCCTTATTCTGCCAAAATGTTCAGAGAGTTACAAACACAATTAAAATAATGATTATGAAATTATTTCTCCCAAGAAGTACTAAGTGGTCCCATCAGATTTGAGAAGTAATAAATTAGTATAGGACCTCAAAAACACTTCTGGCTTATGAAATATACATATTATCAATCAATAATTTTATTGCTTCCATTGCAACAGGGACATTGTGTGATCACAATGGCCATTACAGTGTTCTGAACGATAGTACACACAGTCCCATTTTGTATTAGGTAATCCTATTAGTGTTCAGCATTTTACCATCAATTACGGAACGCTTAGATCATTCTCCTTCCGAGTGGTTACACATTTTTCCAACGCACACTCTGAGCCTGTATATCCCAGCCCTGTGTAGAATGATGCAGAACGATGACATTGGCCCCAAGTGCTAATGCAGTGAAGCCAGTGTCTGGCTGCTACCATCTCTGCAGACTGACCTGAGGGAGCGCTCCTCGAGATGTTCCTACCACAGAAGGGCGGAAGTGTCACTGTCACACACAGAAACACATCCTGACTGGCCTGTATCCCTCTGTCCTCCATGGAGCAAAGGACACGGCTCCTTGAAGGGGGAACATCTAATGCCCCCAGAGAGAAGAGTTATATAAAGGACTGAAATATTCATTTGTCCACATGCAAGTGCTTTTTTTTTGCTACCATCACCTGAGAGAACAATCACCTCTGTAATCTAGGTCAGAATTGCACAACTAGCCTATTATCATAAAATCTGATTGAAATATCAGCATCTTCAAAGGACTCAGACCATGGTCTCCATTTCTCAGTAGATATACCTTGTGACTGGTGATTGATAATAGATTAGTAGTTTGAATAACAGACATAAAATTACAGTTTGTAAACAGAGCAGTAAGAGTAGCACTAGGAAGTCGGGAGTCCTGTCTTTGGGGGAAAGTTGATAAATAATGCTGAGGCCAGCCATGTTCTCTTAGGACTCCATTCAAAGATTCCTTTTTGACAGCTTTATTCTTATTCATATTCAAAGGTGCAATGACATTATCCATAAAAATGTGTGTTTGGACTACGTATACAAAATATATATCTGAGGTCATTAAGATTGTGCTACAAGTACACAAAGGAGGCCAGCTTGCTGACAGCAGGCTGCTCCATATGTTAGCCTCGTGTGAGAGGCAGTGAGGAAAGTGTAAGCATTGACCTATAGAGCAGGAATTTCCAGGAACAGCTCATGACCAAGTCAACCTCATTCATCAACTTTCTTCCAAAGGCAGGACTATGATTGACTGGCCTGGTCATGACACAGAGCAGTCTCCAGTCAGATCTTCCACAAAATCACCACACACACTCACCCACACACACTCCTGCTGTGTGTACAGCATGCCACATGTTCCTGTAAATCAGACCCAGCCACTCTATCTGACCACACCACAGCTTCTCTGTGGACACAAGGAGATAATAACAGTGGTGATGTTCGAGGTCTGGGAAATTAGCAGTAGGTCTAAATAACAGTCATTTCTGGAATTACTGTGTGGGTGTACACAGTAGTTACAGAAGTAAGTCTTTGAATATTCTCCACATTTAAAGGACTTTTATTATGGATATCTGAATTTGTTTTCTTTTTTTCTGTAAAGGACTTTGATGTTGTACATACACATGGTTCAAAACGTATAATTAATTCTCCAGTGCTTATAGTCTGTGTGAATTATGAAGTCATAAACTTGTTGCAGACTTATGAATAACTTACACACACACACACACACACACACACACACACACATATTCCATGCAGGCACAGGAATGCATTGCAATTCTTAAAATTTCTTTGTGAATTTCTAATAAAAGTCAAGAGGTGTTTTCTTTTTGTTCTACAAAACACCATTTGTCTTTTTGTAAACAACCTTTTCACATATTATTCTTTAAAGGATTCATTTTGTAAGGTTCTGTATAAGGTTATAGATTCTTCTATATTAAAATATCTTTCTCTAGATAAAATCCCATTAAAAATGTCTTTATGGAGCACCTTATGGCATTGCTTTTTTTTTTAACTTTCATTTTTAGGAGTAAACTCATTCACAACACAATTTACAAGAAACTTTTTTTTTATTAAATTCTGGGGAATAAATTAATAAATTAATAAATTTTTATTAAATTCTGGGGATTCCTCACCATTTGCTGCTCTCCTGTCAGTTTGCGTGCTTGAAGCTGATCTAATGTATTTTCGAAGCCCCAATGTCTGTAAATAGGTCTTGGTCCATTTGCTAGGCTGTCTATCTCTACTCACAACAGAGAAATGACACCTGGAGGTTTTTGGACAACAAATAGAACTCCAAACTTTGAAAAGCATAAACATTGATGAGGATATTGCTCTATTGCAGCTCCATAGGTGGGTAATATAGACTTATTTTTGCTGTAAATGTAGCTGATTCTAAATTCGGGAGAGCACTAACATCATGAATGTAAGCAGACTGAAAGTGCTACAAAACTAAACAACTCAAGTTACAAATGAGTTTCCGTGGTAATTCAAACAATGAATAAAAACTTACAGACAAGCCACATACAAACAACAGTCATTTTCCCCCTCAAATCTACTGTTACAAATTTAAAAAATGTGGAGCTTCTGAATGTAAACAAATGAGAGAACAGCATTATCCCACAAACATAGACATTGCTTTTAAACATAAACAGCTTAAATTAGGGTTGTGAAGTAATAACAACACATACATAATAATGACACATACATCATAATAATAACACATACATATATAGACTTACTCACTCTCTATATAGACACATACATACTCATATGCATACTCACAAGCTAATAGCTACTCACACACTCACTAACATACTCAAATACTCACTCGCTCACCTACATATTCACTCAAACACACTCACTGACTCCCATATATATTATTCACATATTAACTCACATACATAACATACATTAACTCATATAATCACCTAAATACTCATTCATTCACTCACTCATTTACTTTTTAGAACAGCCTTAAGTTGTATACACCTTCAATTTTTTGTCAACATTTTTTTCTTCAGTTTTAGTCTTTGCCAGTTCCAGCCCCTTGGCAAGATGCATTCAGTCAGACATTGTTTTGGAGCCCCTGAAGATGCTTGATTTTTCTTTAATTTTGTTGCCCCGGGGTGACTTGTCTCAGCAGCAACATAGTCTCTCCAAGAGAAACACAGTGTATACACACACACACATACACACAGATATATAGTCACTGTTCCTTATTATTGCACATGGAAACTAAATCTTGATGCCTATATTCAATTAAATGTATTTGTTTCCAGTTTTAAAACATTTAAAATGATGTGTAGATAAAAGGAAAATAAAGGGTCAATGTGCAAAGGGAATTTAGCCTTCTTTTAACTAGGCAGTTTATTTTTTTAAAATGCTTGCTGATAGTATGTACATTTCACTTTCAATGTTTTTTCTAGATGTGGGGTTGTTTAGCTGTACAATGTGAAAAGGACAGAAACAGTTTTCTAAGAAGTCTCCAGGTGGCTGATTATATTTGTTCCAGTTCTATGCAACATGTAAAACTGTTGTGAAATGAGAGCAGCAGAAAAGGAAAAAGACGCTGAATGTACCAGACGTTATCAGCAAGT
Source organism: Hoplias malabaricus (assembly GCF_029633855.1). Taxonomy (NCBI): domain Eukaryota; kingdom Metazoa; phylum Chordata; class Actinopteri; order Characiformes; family Erythrinidae; genus Hoplias; species Hoplias malabaricus. Next base: position 15,665,038 of record NC_089820.1, on the reverse strand, counting down.
GGACGATAGCAGTGGAACACAAAGATCCCAGCCAGGCCTTCATGTAAACACTCTTCTTCTGTTTTGATTGCCATGATCCACAAGAGATGGAAAATCTGAGAAAACCTAGAAAGCAAGAGATGGCTGGTTTTTACATTCAATATTGATTTAGACAATGCTTGTAAACTGTGAACACAGAAACGTACACACATTTTTTTCCTCTCAAAATTGTATCAGTGGTAAAAAAAAATATATTTTTAAAGTTTTAAGTGCAGTACTCTGGAAAACTCAAAAACAACTTTTCATTTATTTAATTTCCATTTCAATCAGCCATTCGGAACAAGTATTTCTCATGGTCAGGAAACAGTAGAAAACATATATTTAACAGATCGTAACTCAGAAGACTTAACAACATTTAATAATCCAGTTCAACAATATTTATATTTTAACACAGCAGTTCATGTGTCCACATTTAAATGTTTATAGCATTGTTTCTTTAAAAAAAAAACTACACATCTCTTTCCCATCCTTAAAAGTTTTCTTTTTCTCAAGATCCAGGTAATCCTAACACATTCACGTGAGTGCTGAGTAGCGTGGTGAATCCACTGTTCTGAGAACACCAGCAGCTGTTTTGTTTCTTCTTGTTTATTGCCTTGACATCTATATATCCTTTCAGAACCTTAGTGTGGAGCAGAAGAGGGGTAGATAAGAAACCTAAGAAGTTTCTCCTGCCACTCGAGAATGAATAAGCTTGAAGTCTTGTTTATCTGATGGTGACAATTTTAATGGTCTAGATTGCTGGTATAGCACTGTCCTGCTTTCTGCATACCTTTTATTTATTTTAACTCCAATTTTGGAAACTCTTGTATATACACTTATTTTCATTTGATATTGTTTTTTAATCTTCTAATATCAGTGCAACCAAAACCATGAAAGATTTGAACATGTAAATCAACATACACCTTTCCTCATGTCATATGAAACACTGTTTATAATACAGACATGAGAAATAAATATGTGGGTGGAAACAGACACATTTATAAGCTATAAATTTACCATCGCATGGGTATTTTGCTTTGTGGGCCAGGCCCATATCAGTAACTGTTTGCCAGGAAATACAAATACCAAACAAATCCATAGAGGTGCTATTAATTTTGGTTATTTAGGCAACATCATTTCAATTATAACCATGTCATGCAGCGCAGGAAATGACAACTCTTTCCATCCATTCATCATACAGTGTTGCATTGGCCAGAGTACAGGGTTTTTCCACATCTCCCAGAGCATGAATTAAATTGATCTTGTCCTTAGAGGGAACACCTTGAATTTAGGCATGAAAACTTGTGGCCCTTTATTGGAGCAGATATAATAGATGTCAGAACATGCATCACCCAACACTTGGCTGATGGTTATCTTCTGAACGCTGGGTACAGTAAACACTAGGTGGAAATCCCCTTTCCACTCTGTCTAAACCACAGACACTCACATGGGTATGAAACAATCATGATCTTCCATCAACTTATGGCCAAAAGTTTGTAGACATCCACCAGCTCAGTGTTTAACTTCAAGTCAATCGTACAAATAGGGAGTTTGTCTGCGTTGCAGCTGTAACAGCCTCTAGACTCCTAGTAAGGTATTCTATTACTGCTGTGAGGATTTGATTGCATTCAGTCTCATAAACATTAATAAATCTGGTACTGATATTGGATGATTAGTTCAAGGTTATAAACACTCCACTCAAACTTATCCCAAAGGTATTGGATGAGGATCTCTCACTGGAGAACACAACTATATGCTTGGGGTCTATATACTTTATACAGGGTGGGCCATTTATATGGATACACCTTAATAAGATGGGAATGATTGGTGATATTAACTTCCTGTTTGTGGTACATTAGTATATGGGAGGGGGGAAACTTTTCAAGATGGGTGGTGACCATAGCAGATGGGAGATGGTTGCCTGCTCTGACTGTCAGAAATGACTCTGGAACAATCAGTATGCAGCAAACTGTTTCTTTTTTTTCTGTACACATAGTTCGGTTTCATAATTTGTTGGAAATGCTGCACAAATCTCAATATTTTCTTTTACTTGAATGGAGGTTAATGTAACTTGCTGTTTCTGAGGAAGTTGCAGAATGTTATAATGCCCTGCTGCCTCTAATACAGATTCTGTAGACATACTTTCTGCACATTTAGGTTATGACTGCTGCATTTGAAGGAGCTACAGCACGTTATAAAATAATCATCTGTTGCCTCTGAGGAGGCAGAACATTATTGTGTGTCATTCTACACACACTAATGTACTTCTTTAGAATCTTTTTTATAGGCACACGAATTTTACTTTTGAACATTCTGCAGCTTCCTCTGTGGCAGCATTCATTACTCAATTGTGCAGGAAAGTACATCTTCAGCGCCTGCCTCAGAGGGAACAAGTTCTGCAGCTTCCTCAGAGGCAGCAAGTTACATTATCCTCCATTCAAGTAAAACAAAAGACTGAGATTTGTGCAATTTATTTGTACAATAAATTATGAAATCGAACTCTTTATACATTAACCCAACAAAAAGACATGTATCTATATTTTATTGCCATATTAGAATTCAGGACTGATTTGGAAATATATTACTATGTTTATTGTAAATGACAATACACTTCTCATGAATCAAAGACAACAGAATTACTGTAGTTCTGCATCATTAGTTGATTATGTTTCGATTTTCTTTATATCGAACTGTCATCACCATTAGCATCGCCCAACAAGGTATCACCCACCAAGTTGAATTCTTGGCTTTGCACTATGTGATATTTTACCTGACAGCACATATTTTAATGCGTGACCCAGGAGCTATTATTTTATGGTAAAGGTGCAGGCAGAAGCAATGCCTCTGATGACACTGCAGGTAAAAAAAAAACAAATACAGTAGACCAACAAAGCTTTTTTGCTACTTGTTCCACTTTAAACCCCCAGACCAAGACCCCATTATCAGAGCAGAACAACTCCAGAGAGAGAGAGAGAGAGAGAGAGAGAGAGAGCTATTAAAGGGATAAGAAGTAGATTTAGTGTTTGGTTAATGGCTCAGAGACGTTGTGGTGTATGAGGAGACAGGACAGAATCAATTCAAATGAACTGGCCTGCATTTCCTGATTGAGGAAGAGGGGGGTGAGGAGGAGAAGAAGCGAACGAACGTCACCATGATGTCACTGCTGTCTGTACAGCCGTCCATTCATCTTAGTGGAGGACTTGTGCTGCGGTCACTAATTTACTCTGGTCAGGAGATAGAGGCAGGTGGACATGGCCTGGTCTAAATCAGGCAGAAACGAGCTTCGGCTGATGTATTTTAATGTGGGCTTTATTCAGCTGTATTAAAAAAGCACCGAGTGTAATCCCCTGATTAAATAAATGAATCAAATCAAAAGTGAGATGTAAGTGTATATGATGAATGTAAATGACGTGTTTGAGGGCTGTGACGTGTGTGTGTGTGTGTGTGTGTGTGTGTGTATATGCGTGTGTATGTGTGTGTGTGTGTGTGAGAGAGAGAGAGAGAGAGAGAGAGAGAGAGAGAGAGAGAGAGAGAGAGAGAGAGAGAGAGACTCCTTCCTCTACATATGATTTGTAAACCGTGGGAGAGGAAATGAAGCAGTCTTAAGAACTACTTTAATCTTATCACTGAATGATTTGCAACCTTTAATTTCTTTAAGTCTGTCCCTGTCCAGACACTTTTGTGACGTTGGGCGTTGGACTGAATACACTAAAGCTCAATCAATAAACCACTGTCCTACAGTTAAACACCATGAAGTGACCTCACTCTGATAAAGCAGTCTGATAAATCTGCTAGTTTTTGTTCCAACCAACCAGGAGGTCACATGATCAGTTGTTTTACTGAGACCAACTAATTAAAGGAGTGAAACAGGTTTGCTCTGAGCTGAATGGACTAAAATCCAGCAGCCACACCGGCCCTTTGCAGGTAAGATTGCCCACCCCTGCTGTAAACACTGAAGAACAGTACAATGCTTTTGTGGCACTTTTCCACTGCATATTCGCTAGTCTATTAGACGCAGATATATTTGGTTTTTGCTTTTCCATTAGACAAATTTGGAACCTGTTACCTGGAACCAAATAATTTATTAGTAGCTGCTTACTTGTGGTTTCAAGTGAGCCGAGTAGGGAATAAACATGACGTGTGAACTTTGCAGAGCACAGTTCGGCCAGACAGACTTGTCAGTCACAACAAAATGTAGACATCCAGAACAAACCAAAGTTCGTAAAATAGCCAAGCTACTGCAGAGATCACATTATTTAATCCGACTCCAAAGGACAGCTTGTAAAATTACACTGGCCCTTTGAAGATGTTCACTCTTTGGATTGTTTTGTATTGGATTGTTGCCCAAAAGGCTCCTGCGAGAGCTGGATAGTGCAACAAAGAACAAAAAACTGCACTGATCTGTCTGAAGTGGTGACTGTTCAGACCCAACAAACAACAGCAACACATGAATACATGATTAGTAAACAATGCTTAACCTTACCTGCAGTGTGCTGTGGTTTCTGGAGTCTGTGGCCACTAATGGTTGGTGCTGTGCATCATAACTGGCTACATTTGAGGGGAAGACATTGTAATGGAAAACCTGGTCCCAAAATGCGAGTAGAGCCGAGTACAGCTGAGCAGAGGAGGTGCATGCAGTGGAAAAGTGCAGTTAGGTAGAATGCTCTTTTATTAGAATGGGTAATTCCCCAACAGCCTTTAAAAAGGCTCCGAAAAACCCCACCCAGCACTTAACATACCAGAGCACGGGGTGTGAATGAACAAATAACATGAAACGACACAAATTTAAACACAAAATAAATTACAACTTGACCCATTCTTCCCAATATTTTACAATATTCCTAGTCTTGAACTGTGGAACGTGATGCAGGCAGCCATTTCAGAATGCACATGTAAATTACATGGGTATATTTTGTGGACACCTGCTCAGCTTTTCTTCCAAAATCAAGTTTATTTATGTTTGCTGTAGTAACAGTCTCTGTGAAGACTTTACACTAACATTTCCATTAGTGTTTGATTTGATTTAAACACAAGGTCTGGTCCTGAGATCAGATGATTCATTTTGGATTAACAACACCACTCCGAGTCCTCTCACTGGTATTGCATGTTGCTCTATCCGTCCAGAGAATGCAGTTTCAGCCCTCTACACTTCAATACCAGGGGGCTTTATACCCCTCCTCACCCATGACTTTAATTGACTTTAAGTTCATTTGCAGCTATTCCCGAGAATCCTGTCATTTCATGTTTTTGTATAAAAATACACCATCGTATGGTCATTACTTCCATACTGAGGATGTGGAAAGAGCAGGCAACAATTGATGGGAGTTTTCCGTAGTTTTAAATCCTTTACTTCAGTGGGAGTCCTGTCTTCTTTTGACCTGTTCTCACTCCTTCTCAATAATAGATGTCCCCTCTTCACACCTTTCTGCCCAATAAAGCCAATTAATCACTGGCAGGTTGGCAGATTGTCATGTCACTGAAAGAGTTATGAGGCAGAAGCAATGAACTATTAAGATGTGGGACAACTCTTGTGGCTGGTGTGAACTAGCAGAACCTACCCTTCTGCTCTTTAAGCCCAAATCTTAGATGCCCTTTACAATTAGTGAATTCAGATACTTTTATGGGCACCGATTTTGGTTAGTGATGTTCAGCTGAGGACACACAGCTTGAATGGAACATAATGCTCAGTGCTAGGCGCTGGGAGGAGTATAAGGGACAGGAGCATTGGGCTGTAAAAGCAGTAGAATGGAACACCTATTCGTATGGAATAGAGCTGGAGACGGGTTTGTGATCCAGAATTAGTCACCCGACATGTACCTGTACTCAGAATAATGGTCTTGTGTCTAAATGGTATCAGATTCTCAAAGATATGTTCCAACATCTAGTAAAATGACTTCCAAGAAAAGGGGAAGCTGTTCCTGCAGTAAACTGTCATAAATATTTCTTTTTAATATATTTAGTTTCTGAGGAAATGTTGGATTAATAAGATTGGATAGAAGCTGCGGCAAGATATTTATGTTTATGAGCTGTAGATTATTTGGAAATATTTATATTAGTTTCTTCTAAGAAATGTATAAAAACGGTGGCATTGTAAACATGTTTCAGTGCTGTTTAACACCAGTTGTCAGCTGAAACAGCTTGGAAACTTACTGAGTACAGTTTCCTCCATGTTCAGCTCCTCTTCTCCTTTTGGTTTTAGTTTTCTTCTCTTCACAGCTGCAGAGGGACTCCTTGCAAACGTGTGACGTCAGTGGCACTGAATATCAATAAGCCGTGGTAAGAAGTAGAGGCGGGAAAAGTCAGCAATGTGGCAGTGTTGAGCTCCTGCTGCTGACGGCTACTTCACCTCTGCTTCGTTACTAAAAAGGAGTCTATATTAATCACACCATATAATTAGTAAAGTTTTGATCTGAAAATGCTGAACAATTTTGGAATGGTAGAACTGATTAAAAAAGATTACAGCAATACTCACATTTCACCTGTCGATCTGCTAAGCAGGTAGTTCCTAAGGCAATCATCATGAATCATGAATCAAGGTGGAGTTGATTAGAGTTGGAGATAACCACAATGATCTACCTCATTTTCACACTCTGGTAACTTCTCTATAAAGCTACTCGGGTATCTATCCTACACATCACAGACAAATCCCACTGCAGAACCCTAAAGACCAGCTAACCAAAGCAGACACATCTGGATTTTAAAGATGGAAATCCATTTAAAACATAAAGATAATCAGTATTTGAGATGTCGTAGAGATGTTTAGAATTATGCACTGTGCTGCTGATAGGAACAAAATGTCTGCAGTTTATACAACATTGGAAATGCTGCCTGTCATTGTTTTATGTTAGTTTTGATGTCTAATTTTTAATTAAAATATATTGACAATGTCACACATCCCTATCAGATGATTATACTCCATATCTTCTCAAATTCAGAAGAAATTCATTGGTTGTTCTGAAGAGCAAATACATAGAATTACATATCCCCCACCAACCCACACTTATCCCTATATACACCACTGGAAAGAATTCAAAGTCATTGAGTTTCTCTGCAGTTAAAGGCTAAGCACTACTTAATGGACCTCCATGAATATTTCACATTATTTTAGTTACTGACATATATAAGCATGAATTAAAATGAAAATATGAATCTTAATTTGCTTTAAAACTGACAATTTTATTAAATTGACGGAAAAACCTGAGCTCGCTACGGAAATTCTTGAACGCAACTGTGACGTCACTGGTGGATAACAGCTGAACAACGCCGCGGTAAAACACCGTTATGACTGACTGTTATGACAGTATCTAGCTAAATAACCAACATTATTCATGACAATATGCTAAACTCAAATTTAGAGGTACCGTTATTCTTGTAAATGTGATCGAAGTCAAACTCGAATTCATCCGACACTATAAACCTCCGTAATACAGCTACGTAGCCGAGTATAATCTGAGCGACCAAGTTTAGCGAGTCAAGCTAACGTTAACTAACACCAACTAAAACAGGTGAAGTGTGTGTACTTACCCTGTTTACCTCCATGTTACAGAGGCTCTTGAACACCTTTCGTTGGTGTCCTTACATGCCCATATTGTTGGAAAAGCGCCAGTGAGATGAGCTACAGATAACGGAGTGAGCGGATGGTCCTTTCCAAAGTGCCCGTTTAAAGTTGACAAATTTAGTCAATTTTCTGGATATTTTGGGATCTTTGGGCCATTTGTTCACAGATGTCCCACTGTACATTGAATTGTTGCAGCCAAAACAACACACCTTTTCGTCATTTAGCATTAAATTAGGTGCAACTTCTAGAGTTGTTGTCTGCCATCTACGTCACATGCAAGACGCCTATTAGAGTTTCCGCCGGGAGGGGAGGGGTAACGGTATTTTAAACCTTATTCCTTGAATTACTAAGAAATAACATGTTTTCTGACCATCAATAAACACAAGTTAGGAACTCAAATTCCACCGTATTTATTTGTTTGACACTTTCATATAGCTGGTGCTTAGCCTTTAAAGATTTTATATCAGGTCACTCTGAATGGGAGAAGGTGAAAGCATTTAAAAACACTGTTCGAGACTTCAGATCAATAAAACCCAAATGTATAATACACCAGTAAATACCAAACTGTACATACACTGTCTTAGTAAAATATGATCTACAGTTATATTAATGTTCACTACAGGTAGCAAAATTGACCATGGTACCACCACAATGACCGTAAAATACACCACCAAAGTAACAGTTCTGAAAGTGTGTACGTATGAAAAAACTTGGCCCCTGTAGCCCCAATGTCGCAGGCAGTGATTCATCACTAGTGTGTGGTTTCAGTAAACAGCACTGTCCAGGATCAGACACAAAGTGAGTTGGAGAGAAATTTATAGTTTTATGTATCTATTTATTATCATTATTATTTATTATTTTTATAATAGTCTGCACTAAGTTGTCTCTCTGAGTTAATTCATTTCAAGTATCTATTTGTATTGACTCCCATCAGTTTAACATACATGTCCCGCCTGTGGCCAGTAGAGGGCGCTCCTCTCGTCATTTAAACGCCACTGTCCTGGTTCAGACAGCGGAGAGACAGCAGCGCTGCGGTCAGAGGTTAGTTGGGACTCCCCTCTTAACTCTGCACGGGGCATCAACTCTACAGTTATGCGCTCTATTTCTCCTCAGAGGTGTGAAAAGCCCTGCAGGAGAACTCCAGCAGAGCTTAAACCCTGCAGCTTCTCATTAACATAAACATCAGCCTCAAGATTGGCTGCTAATGCTGCTGCTGTTGTTTTTGTTGTTGCAACTTCAGCGTAGCCTTAATCCTCTTTCTCTGCGCGGCCTTCCTTCCTAAAGACCCCCAGCCTCGGCGCCCCCTTAAAGTAAGAGTCAACCCCTTCTGAGGAGGAGGAGAGGAGTGGGTGTCCGGCGGCTTCTGATTGATGATTAGTCATGCCTGCACTTTAATGGGATCCACGGATGCGTTCAATTGAGAAGGTGGAGAGCGCTTGGGTGAATTAACATATGTCAATTAATATATATCACTCCCTCTTTCTTTCTCTCTTTCTTCTTTCCTTTCTCTCTCTCTCTATTCTTTTCTTTCTCTCTCTCTCTCTCTCTCTCTCTCTCTCTCTCTCTCTCTCTCTCTCTCTCTCTCTCTCTCTCTTCTGTCACCCTCTCCCTACACCCCAATCTGCATTAAAGTGTCTTAGAAAGGGGGGCAAGGAGGAAAAGGTGGTCGTGGTTTACCATTGTAAGGGAAAATAAAGACATACAGAGAGAGGGGTGGGGGAGAAAGAGAGAGAGAGAGAGAGAGAGAGAGAGAGAGAGAGAGAGAGAGAGAGAGAATGAACAAGACAGCTTTGCTGTCCGCCGTGTCTCGACAAGCTTTAAAAGAGAAAAGAAACAGAGAGAGAGAGAGAGAGAGAAAGAGAGAGAGCAGCGGAGGAGGAGGAGAAGCGAAGAAAAGGAGGAGGGGGTGAGGACCCAGACGCACCGTTTGCGCACAGGGGGCTACTCCATTTGATTCCATTAAAAATAAGACTTGCTCGCTGTGTTCAACCCGCATCTTGACAAGCTTTAAAACAGGAGAGGGAGAGAGGGAGAGAAAGAGAGAGAAAGAGAGAGAGAGGAGGGGTGGTGAAGTGGAGATCTACACGCGCTGCTTTTTGCGCGCAGAGAGCCTGGAGTTGATTGCATTAGTAATTAGGAATTAGGAGGGACTGCACGGTTCCCGGGTTTGAACATTGTTGTTGTGGTTTCGGGGGAGAGGGGCGCTGCACTCCACTATGAAACTTTTGCCGTTTTGCACTTGGCTCTCGTGCCTGCTGCTGCTGCTGCTCTGCTCGTGTCCGGCCGCGCGGAGGACTCTGCGGTCTAAGCGCGAGTTGCTGCTGCGCCGGAGGGAGGCTGCGGGCTCGCGCTCGGGGCCGGTGTCTGACGCGTGCGGGACGGTGCTGCCGCGGGGGAAGCGCTCCGTGGCGGCGGCAACGGCGACGATGAAGCGCCGCGCGGCGGCGGCGGCTGCGGTGGGGCTGAAGGAGATGGTGCACGAGAACGGAGCGCCGCGCGCCACCGCCGTTTACTTCAGCGGAAGAGGAGACCAGCTGCGACTGAAACCGAGCGCCGAGCCGCCGCGAGGAAACTTCACTCTGGAGATGTGGACCAAACCAGAGGGCGGACAGCGCGCGCCCACCGTTATCGCAGGTCCGTGCCGCTGGCTTTCACTCTTTATTGAGCTGAATGGAGGTGACGTAGGGAGTTAGATTTAAACCAGACGCGCATTCGGGAATGAGTACCAGAGTCTGTACCAGAGGCAGGCGTTGTTTACATGCCTCAAATGTGTGTCCCCCGCGTTACGCATGAATCCAGTGGGTTACATCAGCACAAGTGCACAGAGGAGCGGGTTGCATGGGCTTAATTCACGTGCGACCACTGGACGCCGTTGAAGCATGTCCCATTATGTCAGTCTTTAGGGGTCTTCACTCCTACACCTATGGCACAGTGAGAAGCATTAATATTAAATGCATGAATTTACCGCTTGCAAACAGCAACAAAGAGGGTTCCTATTTAAAACAGAACCCAGAATCCCATTTTCAGCACATAATTGCTAAGAGTGCCCCCATAAACACCGAGGCGTTATTTGCTAAAGCGTTGATTCTACACAGAGCCATACATCCGGAGAACCTCTGCATAGCGCTGCTTTGCCTTAAGTTCAGTGGTTCTATGCTGGAAAACTATGTTTACAAATAGCTCTGCATAGCACCAAAGATGTTCCACTTCTGTTACAAGTGAAAGAACCCCGTCAGAGCCGCCGTTCAAATTTCATCTTCCGTCCATTCATCACAACATCACAGCAACCCACAAACAGCCTGAGCTTGCACGCGCTTGTTGTTAATGAATGAAAAGTCCTCCGGTACCGGTCACTAATGGTCAGTCGTGCACTCACTGACCTATGTGATTGACTCAGAGCTGCGCTTTTTTTTTCTCGTCGTGAGTCCAAAGTTTTCAGCTCCTTGGTGCTTTATGCACGCGCTGAAGTTTGGATCGAGTCGCGCGCGTTTAAAGACATTAACGATGGAGAGGAAGGCGTTGTTGGTGGGATAGGAGTGTGAGGACAGAATGACTGCTGTCAAAATTAGACATGTAAAAGACTACCCCCGTTACGCGCGCGCGCGCCCGCCCGCACACACACACACTGCCTTTCAGAGTCCATGAAATACGTCACTCCTAATGTGGCCCCGCCTACCAATTAAAGGCTCTGAGTGTAATGTCAGCCTCAGAGCAGCTCAGACGGAGTCCCAGTTCAGATTCAGCTCCTTATCACGGCTTAATTTAATGTGGTACGGCTCGCCACGACGTCATAATGTAAGGTGGTTCAGCGCCCGATTACGGTTTAATTTAAATTGGTTCGACTTTTCGTCCCAGCTTAATTTAAAATGGCTTGCTTGAGTTACTTTTCTGTTATAATTGTTTGAATTGAAGAAATGAACCGATCTGGTACAGCATCTGAATTTAATTTTATTTATTTTTATTTTTTTTCGTGTATTTAGTTTTGTTGCTCCCACTTATTAAACGCATTAATTCTGTAAGGGAAGAGGAGGCACACTGCAGCATGTACATCCATACATACATAGGGAACATCCGCTATATGTATATATAAAATCTTATGGAAAATGGGATTTTTATCCCATTGGCGGAGTGGCGCTTTACTTGTTTCTTTGTTACTATATTTTGTCCAGAGTTTATTTTCTTCGTCCTTCGTCCCCTTTTCCGCCAATAGAGAGCGTTATAGCCAGCTCCTGAGTGCTGAAATCTGTGTGCGCAGCTCTAGGTTACAGTGTATGTATGTATGTGCGTGCGTGTGTGTGTGTGTGTGCGTGTGTGTGTGTTAGTTAGTAAATCAGACTCGGACTGGAGCTTCTTCTCTGATCACTGGGATCGATTCTAAAACGTCATTACCATCAGCTTTAATCAGGCTCATTGGAAAGCTGTCAAAAGCTGACAAACTGAAACTGACAAGAATGTCAGCACAATGTCATAAACTGCTTCATCAGCATCCCCGCCCTGCTCTGCGTTCACATTTATCCATGTCTTAAAACGCTCATTAAAATTTACAAAAGAATCTTATAGGTCGTCTATTGACAGATTAAAACGTCTGTATGATATTAAGATTAGACTAATTATTAATTTACAGCTGTATGTCAGTGATTTTCAGTTAGATAAACGTCACATAGACACAATGCATACATATTTATATTTGAAGTATTTAAATGTAATATATAATAAATCTACAAATCTTTGCCAGCTTGTGTTCACTGTTAAAATTTTGTGACACATCAACCACAAGAGATGACCCAAAATGAGTTTGAATTAAATTTGTTGCATTTCTTTATCTGTACATTTCTATTTGGAACCTTAGTTCACACTGTGACAATATGTAACACAAAATAATATTACTATTATTTGTACAACTGCATAAAAAAGCATTATGAATGAAAATTATAATTGCAAGAGTGTTTCACACGTTACTTTGCACTAAATCATATATGAAACAGGATAAACTCTTTAGAAGAAGACAATACTGTACTGTTTTTTTTATTTTTTAACTATTGAGGAAATCTACATCATTCTCAGGAAAGCTTTCTGGGACAGAATTTTGCCTTTCCTTTATACAATTAATAAAAGCTACATAAATCCAGGTCACATTAAAAAAACAGCCCCAACCACATAAAGATCCAATAAAGCAGTCAGGCAAAATGTCTTGCTGTTGTTAATTTAGTCTTCTGAGTTAAAAGGCAGCTGTAACGATCTGCAGTTGTCCTGCAGTGTCGGTGGAGTAAGCTAATAGTTCACGGCTTAACAGAAAAATATTGTTTGCAAATTAGTCTTTTTTATGAAGGCATGGCTCTAAAGAGGCAATCTTGATGGGTTAAGCTGTAAAATTAGTGCCTTGTCCATCCTTTCATCAAGTGGTTTTGTTATTGCTTTCGTTTTAAGATGTTAGTCCTCCCCACAAAAGCCATCAAACACAGCCACCACAGCAGTAAATCAGAGAGAGAGAGAGAGAGAGGGTTAAAGTAAGAATTTAAAAATAATGCTGCGTGAATTGTCCTCAAAGCCAGGTTTCACTTGTTTACTAGCTCTGCTCATTTATAAACATTCTGAAGCTCTGGTGTGCATTGATATGTTTCTGATCCACTACTCCAGTGTGTCATCTAAAGCAAAATGGAAAATAAAGCTTATATTATCACATTTCACATAGATTTAAAGTACCAGTACTTTAAAACTTTAATAATGGAATGGTGTTATTATTCATTCTTAAAAATAAAGGTTCTTAATGCTTCTGTTATTGGATGTATTGTTCTAAAAGGCTTTATATCATGTGGATTTTAATATGTTTGTGAGATTCATGCCCCATTAACAAAAGTATATTTAGAAGAATCATCCACTGAAATGTATTTTAGAGAAGCCAAAGTGGTCTTTCTGTGGTATTGCTCAAAATAACGTCATCCAAATAAATGGAAATTTAATTTGGACAAAATGAATATTGTTCTAGCTTTCCAGTTTTGGGAACCTACCAGGAATTATTGGGCTTATGCTAGGATCAGTTTTGGAGAACACTAAACAGTTAAAAGAGTTCTAGAGTGCACCAGACCTGCAGAACCCTTTCTGATACCATACAGAATAATCACAACAGAGTCTTAAACAATAAGTTCATGGAGTAGAATGGGTAAACAAGGCAAATAGCCAATGCATTAATTAATGTTTCTATAGATAACCATTGCCTTTATTTATGATCCATTGAAGAACAACTAGTTTAATTTATTTAAAGCTTTCATGTTCTAATCAGAAGGACTAAATAATATTGATTAATTGTGCATACTGAGTTAAATCTTTGCTATGTTTGTCATGTGTAAAATTGTTCTTAATACTGAAAACTGACCAATGTTAGAGGAACACAAAAGGCCATGTACATGTGATATATTTGAACAACTTTGGTTCTAGTGTCTCTCATTTGGCAAAAGCTAATGCTGTTGTGCTCTGTCCATGGTGCTGAGATGGAATACAATTCAGATGGATGTGTGAACACGGGTAGATAACTGAACATATGACTTGTCATATTTAGTTGTATTATATCTCACACCAAGTGAAATCTGGGCTTTTTATTGTTGTTATATTAAACATTATTTCCGTAAATATATGCTGGTGTGAAATGTCCACTCAAAGGTGTGAACCAGTTTGTAGGTGTTTTTATCTTTGTTTTCTTTTATATGCCACACAACTATCCCAGAGGACACTAGCTTTCATATATACTATATTTATACACCGTCTCATACACATTTGTAAATTGACCTTTTAAGCTACAATATTAACTTTACCCCTTTAGTGCTGGATCTGTAGCACTGTCCATTTCCCTTTTTAACTCTCTCCACTGACCCTGTTTTACATCTCATGCTTAGTTCTGGCAGATTTGTTACCTGTTTGTTATTTGCCACTTAGTGGTCTCATTCCAGGATTTCACAGATTGTAATTTCCTCAATTTTATGGCACAATTTATTTTTATAGATGCTGGCAGAGCCTCTGCGGGCAGTAGAGGAGTGTGTGTGAGCGAGCCGCAGGCAATAGTGTGCCTACGTCTGCCCCAAAGCTGGGGCTTGTCTTTTAATGCCAGTGATCTCTGGGAAATGCTAGTGGTCAGAATGAAAAAAAAGGAAAACAAACCTCATTAAAGTGAGCTGCGTTCCTGTGGATTCAAACCATTCAAGTAAACCTCTCCCTGATGCAGCTTGGATTTGCAGTGGCAAAGTCGTTTTATTCCTGAAAGCTGTTTCAACTGTTTATTTAGGGGTAGTTAAATCTTATTTTTCTATAAGGGGATAAGCATATTTATGTTTCTAGTGACAAAAGACAGATGTTTGTGCTGCATGTACACAGTGATCATTAATATAGGACAGGTATATAGGTACAATGCTGAACACAGTGTAGAGATCCCCCTCCCATTGATGTCCTTGTCAAAACAACTAAGTTATTACTTTCCAGGAGATGAAAAACAAAGTTTTGAAATGTTCCGGGACCCCTCTGATGACTTGTGATACTGTCCTTATGCTGTTGTTTACATGCTAGAAAATATATCATGAGTGAAATAAGCAGTTAACACCCGTGGTTGAGCAATTCCGCTTTGAAATTGTTGTGTTCCAAACATAGTCTCAAACAGGCAAATTCAGGTGCAAGGCAGATGCCGAAGTGGAGGACACTGTGGTCACGGCCCCAGTTTACTGTGAAAGCCTGTGATGAGTTTTTAATCAATGGGTAGCTGGGCAGATACAGAGAAAGTGGGGCTAACAACTGTGTTAGACTTGGTACACCACTAAAACTATCACCACATTATTTCCTCTTTGAAAGACAGGAATAAATCAAGCACTTCTTCACCTCAGATTTGAAAGAAAAGGTTTTTCTGTGTAAATAGAAAAAAAAGAAGTAGAAAAAAGCAAAATATTTGCAAATGTTTCTGCTGGTGCTCCTCAGATCAATGGATTACCATCTGAATGGACTGTGTTTGCAATTTCTTGGATCGTGAGAAACAGATAATGCAACCAACCTTTAAGAGTGAACTTTGGAATGTGGAAAATACGCCTGCAAGTTTCTTTGGAAGAGTGAAAGCAATATTCTTGAAAATACTGGAGGCTAAAACACATTCAATAAATATATTTAGCAATCTTTTTGAAGTTTCAGTTCCAGTGAAGTGATCTGACAGAGGTACAGACAGGTATTTACCACAGTCCTACACTAGAACACATCGGCTTTAAATCAATCCATTGCACCCTGACAAGGCAAAGTGCCCTAATAACACGGCCCACTAAGCTCAACTGTGCGGGGGTCTGAGAATCAGAGATAGGGAGGGGGGATTTGGGACTTGCAGTCTACTGCTGTGTACACACAGCCTACTTTTCTCCCAGTGTGAGGAATCCTCTCTCCTCACACAGCTGGGAGAAATGTGTTTGCTGAAGGTAATTGGTGAAAATCATGTAGGCTAAATAAGCACTAAAGTGTTACTAGGGAAGCTGGGAAAAAAAATGGTGAGTGTGTGTGTGGCTTTGTAGGAAAAAGGGGTTTAACCTGCAATGTCTGTACTCAAAAAATAGTCATAATTTTGTAGAGTATTATTTACAGAATTTACCATTTACGGCACCCAAATATATAACAGCAGTCAGAACAAAATCTTGTATTTCCCTAACTGTTTAAAATGAAAATTAAAATAGAAAATGGGTGATTATTGACTGTGGCACAGTTCTTTGAAATGCAAAAAACATTACAGGGCTACTTCACATGGTTAATACAAACCAAGTGCTGTGTTCCAAACTGTGTTACAGTTATTTAAATGTAGGATTATTTCAGCTGGATCTGTGGTCTAAAACATACATACATATTAATTAAGCTAAAGTAAAACAGCATCAATGATTTTTAGAAAAACTATAGCCCCTTGAGTCTGTGTTTGTTGTGGCCACTTATAAGATGTATTGAAAAATACAAAGTGCAGCTGGGTCCTTTCCCCTGACAATAATGACTATACTAGCCATTAAGAGGCTAATTCATTTCCCTGTTGATTACTCATTCTAGGAAGTAATTTAAACATTTAAAAAGATCAGTCATGATGAACTTTTTGATTTTCCAGTATAATAACTGATACATATAATTACCTTTACATCTGCAGTTTGCAGTTTAGTCTAATACAAACATTTAATGTCTTTCAGATGGTAATCATCCAGCAGTTTATAGAATTCTGTAGCAAACATAACTCCCACAGAGGGACGGAGCCTTCACAGAGTCACAAACCACCACAGACTGCTCTTATTTACTTTCACTTTTCTCAGTTAGACTGTGAAAGATACATTCCCATTAGATATAAGAATACATTACCGTCCAAAGTACACTTTCCAACTGAAACAGGAAAAGAGGGTTTCAGGGCTCTTATCATAATAAGGCCCATGCCGAAAAAGGACCATTTTTTATTTCAGACAAACCCACTGCTGAGGCACATTTCAAGAAAATAGACTGAAAGTTCATGTAACCTTTGCTCTGTTGATACAAGACCACACTGTCGGGGCCTGATTGCTAGCAGATGCCTCACTCTAGTCTTGGACTGGGCTGTTTTAAAAGGCCTGATCATGGGAACTGCACAGAGTTCCTCTCTCTGCTCAGCTCAACACAACTGCAGTTTAACTTTGCTCTTGTACAATTACATCATAATTAGAAATTATGATCATGAGCAAGTGAATCTTTAAACACTGAACTAAGCCAAAGTTTGTGCCATTATTGATCAATACTGTAGTAAGAGCACTTCATTACTTTTCTATATTATTCTTTAAGGTGAAAGGTACAACCAACCACTTTGTCCCCTTTGAGATTAAACCAAACATAATCAAGTGTTTTAAAATCTGATTGCAGATTACATAGTGTGAACGGAGCGCATTTGTTCACATTTTTCGAACACCACCTTTTGTATATACTGTCTTATTTAGGTAAAAAAAAAAAAGATAATTCTTGATTAAATTTGCGATGATGTGTGAGATTTCCTAATACATTGTCCAACAGGCGCTTGACTGTAACTGCTAGAACAATTAAGGTGGAACGGAAATTTCCAGTAAGATGCCAGACCGTGTTACATGTAACACTGTTGTGAGCGAAGTAGTTCTTCAACCCGTTAATAGTGTATTAGTATTATGTTGTTTAGTAACAAATAACCTCGCAATGCATTTTGACTCCACTTTCAACTCATGTAGTGAGCTAGTGCGTGAAATTTACGACCGAACGTTAAATAAGGAGCTTTCTCGGTTATAACCTGTGTCTGAGTTTGTAGCTTAGAGGCTAACAAAGATTTTAGTTGAAATAGAGTGCAGCTAACAAAAGCCAAAAGCTAAGTATAGAATCTTATTTCAAACGTTCTTTTCAACCTTAAACTATACAGACGCTGGATCAGCTCACGTGTAAAAAAACAGCCACAACGGTTTTCCTATTGAAGATTAAGCTGCAGCGGCACGGTGGCGCAGCAGGTAGTGTCGCAGTCACACAGCTCCAGGGGCCTGGAGGTTGTGGGTTCGATTCCCGCTCCGGGTGACTGTCTGTGAGGAGTTGGTGTGTTCTCCCCGTGTCCGCGTGGGTTTCCTCCGGGTGCTCCGGTTTCCTCCCACAGTCCAAAAACACACGTTGCAGGTGGATTGGCGACTCGAAAGTGTCCGTAGGTGTGAGTGTGTGAGTGAATGTGTGTGTGTCTGTGTTGCCCTGTGAAGGACTGGCGACCCCTCCAGGGTGTATGATGATTCCGATGATTCCAGGTAGGCTCTGGACCCCCCGCGACCCTAAATTGGATAAGCGGTTACAGATAATGGATGGAGATTAAGCTGCACATTTGAATAAGAAGTTTACGTCTCCTCAGTGGAAAAATTCGAATACCAGTCCGACCTCTGATTAACCTTGTAAAATCTTCCCTTTTAAGGTGGAACTTAAAATGTCTAATATGAAAATGAGCTGTTTAACTAGTTTGCTGGCTTGAGGCGGAAAAGAATTTTGGAAAAAATAAAATGCATTTAAATTATGAATGTTTCTATCTACACTATGTTTGGTATAGACATTACAAAAATGCCTAGAAGTTATTTCCAAGAAAAAATAAATATTTAATTTTTATTTATGAATATACAAATATTCTCTGCTTCTATCTCCATTTACTCCAGCATTCTTCTGCAGCTCACCCTCCCAACCATGGCTGTCTGAATTAATTGCAGTTTCAAAGTGGAAATGCTGTGCCATAGCATTGACTGCTTGTTTCACTCATGATATGTTTACTAGCATATAAACACCACCACATAGACATGTTAATAAGGGTAACAACTTGATTTTCCTTGGACAGGGTTTTAAAATTTCCTAAAGCTATACATCAAAGACAAAAGCTTTATTTGTAAGGGTGTTTCTGAATATTTGTGTTAAATTAATCTCAGTGATCACAAATTACTTTTTCTTCTTCTTTTTAGGGCTCTATGACAAATGTTTTTACGCATCCTGTGACAGAGGCTGGTTACTAGGCATCAAACCAGTGAGCGATCAAGGCAACAGAGACCCCCGCTTCTACTTCTCCCTCAAAACTGACCGAGCACACAAGGTCACCACAATCACCGCCAATGCACCCTACTCACCCAACCAATGGCACCATCTGGCCATAACTTACAACGGCCTCCACATGAAGTTGTATGTGAATGGGGCTCAAGTGGCTGTAAGCCGAGATCAATCCGGTGAAATCTTCAGCCCCCTGACTAAAAAGTGCAAGGTGCTAATGATAGGTGGCAATGCCCTAAACCACAACTATCGAGGAACCATGGAGCACCTGAGCCTGTGGAGGAGAGCCCTGACCCAGCGTGAGATCATCCAGTACATGCAAGGGCATGCCCGTGAACATCCAGCTGACCTCTCCCAACTGGTTATTCATGAGGACTTCAAGAATGCCTCTCAGAAGTGGTTGACAGTGAAAGATGGAACCTTTCCGCAGGTGGTGGTCTCAGACAGGACATGGACAAACGACCTAGGGGGCTCCACCCACACAGCACTGCTTCCACCGCTTTGTGGTCAGACAATCTGCGACAATGTAGAGGTGGTGACCAACTACATACGCTTCTGGAGCTTTCGCAAGCCCAAGACAGTGAGGTACCGACTAGTGAATGTGTATGATGATCATGGACGGTGGCCTACGGTCACTGAACACCAGCTCAACCTCCAGCACCAGCACCTGAATGAAGCATTCCGTGCCTACAATATCACCTGGGAAAGAACTGTCCACAACATCTACAACTCCTCCCTGCGCAACCGCCTAGTGCTGGCTAACTGCGACATCAGCAAAGTGGGTGATGAGGAATGTGATCCAGAATGCAACCACACATTCACTGGTTTTGATGCTGGATACTGCAAGAGGCAGACCGCAATCTGTCCCAAACACAAACAGGGAAACGGAGTTTGCGACCCTGAATGTAACTTAGATAGTTACTACTACGACAGTGGTGACTGCTGCAACCCCAACGTCACTGATGTTACCAAGACATGCTTTAATCGAACATCACCCCACAAGTAAGTCTTGCTGTTTTGTGCTATATGCTAGAGATACAGTATAAGAAATGTGAACTGAACCTGCTATTCCCTGCCTTGATATTCTTTGAGTATATATCCGGCAATGCTGATGGTGATGTGTAAACATTTTTAAGATGGTACAGATTGTAAGTATGCCCAAATGGGTATGCATTACAAGTAGTATGACTCTTTTCCTAAGCGCAATAGAGTAAAATAAATGAAATACAAATTTTGTAGCATGTCCAGCTTCATCTAAACATACTGTACTTCCATAGAACAGTGAATTCATCAGAAATAATTTAGCAGATATCTGACCATAATCATTTACATCGAATGTCATCAATTTCAGTCCCAAGTGCACTCCACAGCAGCCATGGCTGATCCCAAATTAGTGCTCGCTTTTTCATGCAAACTATCAATGGCCTCAGACCTACTTCTAGAAATCCAGTGTGTTATATATATGTGCTATAAGTTAATTTGAATGATTTTTGTATCATTTGCTACATTTGAGCATGGAATGACTTTATTGCAACTACCAGCTTTGAGGGATCCAGTATGAGTGCATTTTTAGGTATGAGAGTGATGTCTGGTCTGGAGCTTGGAGGTGAATAAATCATTGGCTATGTGGTGTGTTGGGCTCTACCTTGTATTTTGGTGTTCACTAGCAGTGCGTGTTTCACAGGTCCCTGTGGTGCTCTGTGGCATTCATTCAAAGCCAAGCAGCCGGTACTTTTTCTGCTTTGCGGCTGAAACAAAGTACTCTCTTGGTGACCGGATGGGAAGAAAGGAGATGTTAGGCATAGTTCTCCCTTTTTTGAGAGCTTATAAAAGTGGATTGATAGGGAGTAAGTGGGAATGGAAACTATGTCCCCCTGGACACCAGAGAGAGCCAGTTACAGTTCAGGGCAGGATCTGTAACACTATTACTTACAGTAGTGGGGGCTCTTCTGGGAATGCAATGCAGGAACATAACTTTCCAGAGATATGGTGAGGATGGTGGGGGTCACCTGGGGTTAATGAATATTAATTCTAATAGGGTTCTTTCTTTGGAAAATGTTTACAGGGATGGTTTAATTGTCAAAAAAGTCTGTTGAGGATTAGTACTCCACTGGGCAAAATTTAGAGTGTGTTTGTTTAATTTATTACCACTTAAAATGACAATTAATTATAAGGTACTTGATATAATTAAGTACATTTTGTTTTGTGAGAGCAAAAGCAGGAAAAGTACTGACGAGAAACATATGCAAAAACATTCAACACAAAATGTAACACATTTAGCCATATTTAATTTGTCTACTCTGATTCTGCATCTTACTGCTACGTTAAAGGCTAAGCACCACTTAATGGACCTCCATGAATATTTCATATTATTTTAGTTACTGACATATATAAGCATGAATTAAAATGAACAGCTGAACGACGCTGCGGTAAAACACCGTTATGACTGACTGTTATGACAGTATCTAGCTAAATAACCAACATTATTCATGACAATAGCCTAGCAATAAGCTAAACTCAAATTTAGAGGTACCGTTATTCTTGTAAATGTGATCGAAGTCGAACTCGAATTCCTCCGACACTATAAACCTCCGTAATGCAACCACGTAGCCGAGTATAATCTGAGCGACCGAGTTTAGCGAGTCAAGCTAACGTTAACTAACACCAACTAAAACAGGTGAAGTAAGTGTAATTACTCTGTTTACCTCCATGTTACAGAGGCTCTTGAACACCTTTCGTTGGTTTCCTTACATGCCAATATTGTTGGAAACGCGCCAGTGAAATGAGCTACAGATAACGGAGTGAGCGGATGGTCCTTTCCAAATGCCCGTTTAAAGTTGACAAATTTAGTTCATTTTCTGGATATTTTGGGATCTTTGGGCCATTTGTGCACAGATGTCCCACTGTACATTGAATTATTGACGCCAAAACAACACACCTTTTCGTCATTTAGCATTAAATTAGGTGCCATCTACGTCACAGGCAAGACGCCTATTAGAGTTTCCGAACACCGTTGGGGGGGGGGGGGGGGGGGGGGCGGACCAACGGTATTTTAAACCTTATTCCTTGAATTAGTAAGAAATAACATGACTATCAATAAACACAAGTTAGGAATTCAAATTCCACCGTATTTATTTGTTTGACAGTTTCATATAGCTGGTGCTTAGCCTTTAAGTTTCACATTCTTCCAAGTTACAGTTGTCTCCGAGATGTCAGCTTTTCTCAAAGGAATTACTGAAATTATGTTTCCCTTCAAAGAAGGACTAATGTTCACACCAGAATCTGCCTAAACACTCCTAAGCTGCATTAAACATTTCTCACTGATCATCTAGAACTCGGAGAGGACAGACTAAATACAGGAAAAAATAAGATATTTGTTTGTTTAGTTTTCTGTTTAATTTACTGTTTTGTATGTTTTGGTCTTCCGTTGTTGATTCCAGATGACTAACGTGTACTTTATTTTGGCCATAAGCCATCTTGAATGAAAATGTCAAAATGAAGGGTGGACTCTGTCTTTTGCACAGTACTGGGCATGGCTATTTTCTTTGTTGTCTGTGCTTTTGAGAAAAATATAAAGCTTATAGGCTGATTTACCTCATATCACTGTGTTGGATATATTCTTTTTACTGAATCAACTTGGACGCTAAAGATTACATCATGACAACATGCTGCTGCTAGCTAATGACACAGTGCTCTTATTGCCTTTGCAATCTGTTGTTTCAGACGGTCAGACTCTTCATGTCTTCTCTGCTTGTAATCACAGTTGTTGTTATCAAACATCTCAGTGTATGTATGTGTGTGTATTAGGGTGGTTGAAGTGTGGTGAGTTAACCAAAGAGAAAAGAGCTCTCTGACTTGTTGCTTGTTTTGATTTGATTATGGTATGTCTGGAGTGCTTTGCCGAGGGCTGCATAACAAAATAATTTGACATTCCTTTCTGATTGTAGAAGTATGCATGAACAGAGAGTTGTGCAAGCATAGAACAATGGACTCAACTGCTGCGGTGAATCTGTTTGCCTCTCACCACTGTTCTTGACTTATTTGTGCACAAACACTGAGTCATGTTACTTTTGTAAAATTGATATTTACAAAAACACAGTGTACAAACTGTGGTCTGGGATGGCATGTGCTTTATATAATACTTTGGATAATCACTTTTGATTGAGTCAGGATATGTTTATATTTTTTATACTTTACATATCATTGCTGTCCAAACAAATACATGTATCTCAAAGATAGGAATCTACAGGAGAAGGTAAAAACCTTCTTAACTTTCAATGGAAGTCAGTGCAAAAAGAGTTAAATCCAAGATAGTGACACCGCACATCGAGTCTCAGCTGTGTCTCAGTAATTAGCAGAAACAGTACTGTCCATGTGTTTCTGTGGCTAAAATATTGCATAATGTGCTGTTATCAGCTGGTATCGCTAAGAGTTCTACCCTGGGTCAGAAAAAAGTGGCACATATATTTAACTGGAACGTGGTCAACTTGGGTGAGATGTCATTGCCCTCTCGACAACTGACTTATGAGAACGCAGCATCAGATAGTAGCCTGCTCAAACAAGCTGGCAGTTCTATCAGTCATGCTGGCTAGTGATTCACTGGATAATGACCTGGATTAATCAGATATTTGAGAACATCTCAGGGATTACTGTCTTTGTATTTAGTGAGACATGGATGAATGAAACCTGTAAGAACACATTGATTGAGCTGCAGGGACTAACCCTGCGCAGTAGCCTCGCTATCCGGTATGTTTGCTGCTGTTCTCTGCTTGTACAGTTCAGGATTATGAGATGCTGACCCTTCAGCTTGCCATAGAATGCAACAGCATTCAGTAAGATTTATAAAGAAAATGCATATATTGAACTAGTGTGGTCCGCAATGCACATTTACATATTTTTGCACCACTTGCAACCATACAGGCGGCATGGTGGCGCAGTCACATAGCTCCAGGGACCTGGAGTTGGTGTGTTCTCCCTGTGTGGGTTTCCTCCAGGTGCTCCGGTTTCCTCCCACAGTCCAAAAACACACATTGGTAGGTGGATTGGCGACTCAAAAGTGTCCGTAGGTGTGAGTGTGTTAGAGAATGTGTGTGTGAGTCTGTGTTGCCCTGTGAAGGACTGGCGCCCCCTCCAGGGTGTATTCCCGCCTTGCACTCAATGATTCGAGTTAGGCTCTGGACCCACCGTGACCCTGAATTGGATAAGCAGTTACAGATAATGAATGAATGAATGAATGTAGTTGGGAAGAGCATTATTTCTGTGTCGATTGTATTTATTTGTCTTCACACCAGTAAGGTGTAATAAAAGGAAGTCCTTCTAATCTGTGCACTTCATGAGGAGGCAAGAGTCAAGCTGTCAGTATCTCCATTAACTTGGTGTAAAAAGGCCAATGACTTTACAAGCTGTGACTTAATCAGAGCCACTCAACTTGTTAAGTAGGCCATTTATATGGGTTTTGACTAATCGAGGATTTTGCTCTTAGCACTTCACTTTAAGGAGCCAGACAGGCCTGTAAAAGCACCTGCTAAAAAAGCCAGGGTAATATTTCTCTTTCTCTCTCTCTCTCTCTCTCAAATACACAAATTTCTTTCATTAAATTGTGAGGAATGACATTTTGATATTAGGAGATGTCTCATCATTTCTGGCAAAATGGTTTGTATATATCATGTCTCTCCAAAGAAAAAACATATATCTTCAAAATAATAACTGTATAATAGGAAAATAATGTCTTATGTTTCAGTGGAAGTCAGCGTAAAAAGATTTTATTCCAAAATATTTTGGTGAATTTTTATTGGTCCGTTCATCATGACATTTTCCCACAATGTGAATGACAGCTGCTGTGTTCAGATGATATAGAGAACTAAATATAGACAAAAATAAAGAAATTTTATTGCATGTTGGAGAATGTCTTTTGACCAATTTACCATAAAAATTTCACACTGTGTAGAGTGTATCATGTGTTCAAATGATCTGGAAAATGTAAAAGATTCATGTTTTACTTTTCACAATGGCGCTATATAATTTACCTTAAATATACAATTCTTAAAAAAGGATTTGGGACCCGTGAAACTCGACTGAAGTTTGGAAAACTATTTTTGTAAATAAACTGTGCATGATTTTAATTTGAGAGCATTGTTAGCTAACTACATGCTTATGCCATAATAATCTTCCATACTAAACTTTTTTTCTTCTGTACAGTCTGGACATTTCTGTGCACAGAAACACACACACACACACACACACACACACACACACACACACACACACACCAGCACACCAGCAGAAGCCTGTGGTGTTTAGGAGTGGGCTGAGGATAAAGAGCTAAGCCCTAGGGACAGAGGGATTTCCTCCTGTTAAACAGCAGCAATTAAACAGTCCTTTAGCATGCCATTGTGAGCAGAGCTGATTCATTTGCGAGTGCTTGAGGAGCTCCTTTCATGCAGAACTAAATAGAGAGAGAGAGAGAGAGAGAGAGAGAGAGAGAGAGAGAGGGAGAGAGAGGGGAGGGAGACAAGGAGGGAGGGAGGGAGGGGCCACATAAACACTTCACTTCACTTCACTCTTCACTTTCACTGGCCATGCATTACTGCACACTCCTCTGACACCTGTACAGATTTACAACAGATGGTCAAACATCAAATTATGTGATGCCTTTTTAGTACTTCCTGAAGTACTGAAAAGTAAAAAACTAAAAAATACAGCCTTTATAAAGGACTTTTGAAAGGCAATTATTTGATTAATTCTTGTATTTAACAACCAATAATACATTCATTTTATCCACTAATAAGGTGTTTCTAAGCCTAATCATTATGTGCAAACAGGAATAACAGACACATAAAAGGGGCCAGAGTGAGCTGTTGTATCAGATGGTGATGATGACCAGAATAATGAAGAGAACAGATGGAGAATACAAAGTACATTATATAACTAGTAAAGTCTTTGACTACCTATAGGTCATTGTTGCTGCTTTTATTTATGTGGTGTTTTTTTAGGTGTTTATGATCTAGTTAATAACCTATTCATGAACACGTTATGTACTACATTCCCAGCCCAGGCACACTTTACAGCTTGCTTACTGTCCACCTGAATGAATGTCTTTTCTCTGATGACTTTTCACTGAATAATGTGCTGTGTAATGTTCAACACTCACAATAAAGTTGCTCATAAATCTCAAGGATTTACAATGTGCCCGCCCCGCTGAGCCCTACTCCCCGATCCTCTTTTATGGTCCACTGTCATTGAATTACAATTGATGTAGAAGTTTGGATAACTCTGGTTAAATGAAATGTTTTGTTTATTTTCTATAACTTATCCTCTACAAAGAAAATAAATGCAAAACAATCAAGTTATCAAGTTTAATGAAGTGGAAAAAAATTGCAGCAACTGAACAATAAAACAAGTGTGTTACAGGATGCTGTGATTTGAATTATGTTACAGTGGTTGTGGTGTTAAGAGTCCTGCCCCAAGATTTTTATTGGTATAGTGAAGTGTTCCTACCCATTGGACCAAACCTTTGCACGTGATTGTGATTTGTTGCGCTGAAATGTAGATTTCAGCATGCTAATGTCTAAGATTCTAACAGTTGATGTGTGTGTGAATAATTTCTCATATGTGCATTATAAATGAAGGCACTTCTTAAACCACAACAGCAAGCCATTGCAATGTCAACCCACCATGAGGAGCTGCAAGCAAAGCCCCCCAAGCTCCCATAAATAATGTAAAAGGGTATAAATGGATCGACATAATCATGCATTTAATTCACATTAAAAATAAATATGCCAACATCATGCCCAGAGCACATTATTCAGCAGATCTGATTGACTGCGAGGTCTTCATTCAGCGCAGTCCATCTTCCCTCATTTAATTCGCACAGAAAAATAGGTCCTATCAAGCATAGAATTAATCTGCTCAGTCTCCACCGGAGTCTGATTTACACCGAACTTAATTAAAATGATTCAAACAAAAACTGTGAACATTAAAAATATATATGTATATCATCAGGGGTGGCACGGTGGTGCAGCAGGGAGTGCCGCACTCACACAGCCTCATGGACCTGGAGGTTGTGGGTTCAAGTCCTGCTCCGGGTGACTGCCTGTGAGGAGTTTGGTGTGTCTTCCCTATGTCCACGTGGGTTTCCTCCCATGGTCCATAGGTTTGAGTGTAAACCCTGTGAAAGACTGGCACTCAATCTGGGGTGTGTTCCTGCCTTGCGTGCCCAGTGATTCTGGACCCACTGCAACCCTGAACTGGATAAGTGGTTACAGACAATGAATGAATGTATATCAGTTTTTTAATGTTCATATTATTTAAATATGTTTAATAAGCAGCTCTCTTGCTCCTAGAGTGTCGTTTTGTCATGAGAAAACCTCTGTGTAAAAGTAATATTAAATAATTCATATGATGATATGAAATTGAACTTTAAGTAAAGGGGAAAGTACATGGGAAACTAACCTCCCATGTCAGTATCTTCTGAAATTGTTTGAATTGGGGATAAAACCAACAGCTAGTCTATCTGAGATGAGACAAATATCAGAATTGGAATAGATTCTTTAATTAACGTTGATTAACTGTTTTGACTCCAATAAATTATGCAAGTTTTTTTATTGGACGTTTTTGTCCATGAAATCTCTCAAGTCTAAATCCTCATACTGAAACACATTCATCATTGTGGAAAAATAATTTTTTGGTGTATAGGAGATAGGTACTACAGCCATGAATGAGTAAAAGACTGAAGACATGGTCCTGTTGGTGTCACCCACTGCCCTACTGAGCTAGTGCAAGCGAAAGAAAGAGGGGGGAAAAAGTGAACAACACACTGCCACTGATGCATGTATATTTTGGCTGGCCACAGGCATAATTTGGCATGCTGTTTTTGTAGTAGGCCTGTATCCACATCTGATTCGTGTTGTGTTTTTGCAAGTAAGCCAGTGGATTAGGCGTAATTGAACTCAGATTAGGTGGCTTTGACCTACAGTAGTGGAATTTTATTAAAGCAGGGGCATTTGCTTTTTAAAAAACATGTTTTCTTGTGCTCATTCCATAGCTGGCTTATTCATCTTGCCACTAAACTCTCTGACCCTTCCTTTCCCTTCTGTATAGCCAAAAAGCCAGCCAAATATTTTCATAGGAAATACTGAAATTCCTGAAATTATTAGGGGGAAACCTTATATCATCTGTTCTCCATAGACTTATCTCTCAAGCCAGCCTTCTAGTTTTCATTGACCACCTCCTGATGGCCTTCGGTAATGTACCCCCCAGTGTAACAATGTCACCCGGCCCTTGGTTAAAAGATAGCATCATTGCCCTTTTTAATCTGTTCTGAAAAACCACTGTGCTTTAATGTGGTGATATGCAGACCCATTTTTAAGGGTGCCTTTAGTTTACCTCTCTGAAGATGGTCCTAGGAAGGGTTACTGCTAAAGATGTACCCCATCATAGGCTCAGTATCTGAAAATACACATGTATCTGAAAAGATCCATATTGTGGAAAGATCCATGAAAACATCACAATATGCTGCTCAAGCTCAAAAAGGCCATTTATGGAAACCTAGCTGCAAACTCTGCAAAACATTTAAAAGCAATAGTTTATTCAGTCAACCCAGAGCCCAACTGACGTTAGCATTATTGAATGTGTTTAAGGTTGTATCATGATACACAAGAAACAGCCTACAGCCAGCTTCTAGACCAGGGGCCGACAGTCTTATCTGCAAAGGGCCGATGTGGCCGCTGGATCTTGTTCCAACCCACCAGGCGGTCACGTCATCAGTTGTTTTACTGAGACCAACTAATTGGTGCAATCAGGTGTGCTCTGACCTGAATGGACTAAAATCCAGCAACCACACTAGCCCTTTGTGCATAAGATTGCCCACCCCTGTTCCAGACTGAACTTTGAAGGTATGGACAAGTGTGCAACAAAATGGAATAGTAAAATCAAAATATGGAATAATAGCTTTGTTTTCGTTCAAGTGATACAGACTCGAGAAATCCAGAAGGAGGGCAGGACGTGAAAAACAGAATGTAGATGGAACAGAGGAGCCTGAATTATGCTAGTTAAGATCGTATGACGAGATAATTGTACAAACAGAGAATCCTAACATATGTTGGAACTGATGTTGCTGTTATTAACTAAAATGTAATATAAGCTGATATCAAGGTAGCATAAGAAGTGTTTCTTCTCCAGACATCCTTTAACTCCATAACAATATTGAAAGCTCACAAAAGTGTTGAGACATATAACTTGTTTTTTTTTGGCAGTTGGGTCGACCTCTGTATCAGGGTGCTCCACGATGACTGTTGTAGATTTAAAACAACATCTACAAAATACACAAGTTCGAACAAGAAACGTGAACACGAGCTGCGTTTAGTCTCGTTCTGACTGCAGTGGCTCAAAAGTCATTTTTGCTGCTTTTCTTGCATTTGTCTCCCTCGTGAACACTTGTGAACACTTGATACTTGTGGTTTATCAGCTGAAATGATCTTGAGCAACTGTAAACAAGGGAAAATGCAGGCTCTATAAGTTTAGTTTGCACCTATTACTAAAAAAGTGTAATATTTTTTATAAAATTATTTATTTATTTATTTGGTCCAGACAAAGCATAATTAATATGAAAATTAATTTGATCTACTGTAGACTGGCACAGTGTTGAGAGTGTGTTACCGTCATGCACCCAAAGACTTTGCCTAAGCTGCATTCACACATGACACAGATCAAGATGAAGCAGTTACCAAAGATGAATAAACGAATGGTTGAAGGGATAAATGAATGAGTTTGTTTGGAAATATGCAAAGAGTGCTCTCTGACTTTTGCTCATTAATGTAGGTGTTTCAAATAATGATACTGTTGCCTTTTCCATCTACTTCTCATACTTCTCTTGAATAGATGTTTGCAGTACAAGTGTGTGTGTGTGTGTGTGTTTGTGTGTGTGTGTGTGTGTGTGTGAGTGAGTGCGTGCGTGCCCCCAGAAGTCCCCTCATGTTTGTCCAGCACACTGACAGCTGTGCTGGCTTGTAACGCCATCACCACAACTAATCATCAATTTTCTGCTCTATACCTCGCACATAGCTTCGATGTTTATTCAGAAATGTGTGGACAAGATACCACTGCTTCTCATTTTGAATGTATATGGGGGAGGAAGCCATTTTTACATTATTTTTTGGCACATTTTATAAAGTAAATATTTAATACATCAACAGGAATTCAAATGTTGTTACACTTGGGAGAACACTATTTTGAATAGTTCTGAACAGCCATCTGCATTCATGATCTGCAGATTCATAATATGCATAATATGCAAAAATATTTTTGCACTGTTTGAAATGTCACAGGTCTTCTGATTTTCCTTAATTTATGCTGAAGGGTGATGTATTTTTAAGACACAGTGCTCTGGTCTGAAATACACTGATAAGTAAACAACAGTAAAAAGATCTTTAGTTTGTGCCCCCTCAGGAGAATCATACTTCAAAAAGAACTATAAACATTACATATATAGTCAAAATAGCTAAAATTGTGGTGGCAGATCTGCGCTTGATTGGTCTTTGTAGTGAATTGTAGAACAGATGTTGTTCTTAGGAGAAGGAAGGAGGTACTGGCTGTTTTTTGAATGGTGGTTACTGGGGTTCTGCTGTGAGAGTGCTGGAGGTGGGGGTTGAGCACGGATTTTCTTTATTTGGCTTGAGCATTTTTCAAACTGGAAATGTTTTCAGAGGAACTGAGAGGGGCCTCTAGTAAGAAACTCAAAGCAACAGAGGAGGCAAGCCTGAGAGAGCCTATATGAAACACTATACATCTTAGCAGATATGAATTGTTAGGATATGCATTGTTAGGACCTCTTGCTGCTAAACATATGGATGTGTATCTCTGCTGAATGCCAGCATTTATTAGCACAAGGTCATTGACTGACTTACAGAAATGTAAAAGAAAGACAAATTATTCGTTCATCTTTGTTTCAGTTTTGTGAAAAACTGAATGTGTTAATATTTTCCATTCTTAAAAATACCAGTAAATCTTTATTTTCCAGTTTTATCCCTCAGTATCTAGAGGCTCTGAAGATTGTTCTTATCTGATGTGAAAATTATTTGGCAAAAAACACACTTTGGGTCTTTGGCAGAGTAATTTAAATGACTGAATAATTTATGCCAAATAATGATATTTTCAATGACACTGCTACCTTATTCTATTTACCGGCCATAGATGGGAACTTGAGTGCAATGTTACTCAATGTTACTTTACTTCAGGGCTAGTTGCAATTGATGCAGGGTGATACTCACTTTACCCTTTGATTTTTCAACTGCAAGTCACACCAGAACCCAGAACATGTTGAAGTATCCCAGCTTGTATTCAGTTTGAAGCATTTGAGGCATCAGTTCATTGCGGTACATCTCAAATCATGATCCATGTAATATACGTAGATTGTAACAGGCATATTAATATAGTTGTTGCAATTTTACAGTGACAATTTCAGTAAAGTTAATCAACAAAACCAACAAAACCTACCTAGATACCTAGGGGCAAAAAACTTTATTTTTCCCATGTGTAATTACTTTATTATTACTCACTGCTCCTGAGTTATTCTGTGAAGTCTTCAATTCCTTGAGGCATCTGATAATATGAGAATGACATGGTGAATGTTTCTTAAATGTAATCATAATCTTACTTGGGAGATGATTAGGTCAAATGATGCAATGCATTCCTAACCAGATAAGGCCAGTGACATCTGACATTAGAGTTGGTTTCAGAGTACAACTTGAGTTTTATTCCAAATTCAGACTCCCAGTGTGACTTCATAAACCTCACAAGGGCCATTAAATTACAGAACATTGCTCCTCTCTGCAAGTCTTCACACACTCTCACACACATGCACATGTGCACATGTTTACTAATGCCCAACCCCTGTGTGTATGCCTCTAGCTCATTCTCTGTCCATCAGGAACAATAACCTTTAGCCCATCCTTCATTTCACAGCTATGTTATACATGGTTTTCAGAAAAATGGTTTTCAAAATTGTTTGCCAACTGGGCAAAATTACACGTTATACTTGTGTGACTGTTCTAAATATTTTCCTGCTGACTCCAGAGATGATAACAATGATCTGAAGGTCCTAACAGTACACCAGACTCTCTAATAATGACTTCTAATACTGCTTTTTCCATCATTCATATATACTTAATGGAAGTATTTGTGATAGGTGTCACAGGTGTGCCCCATAAAACACTCCTTTAATACTCTGAATTCAACTGAAAGAACCTACAGACCCCAGTTCCAGAAAAGTTGGGACAATCCTTAAGAATGCAGTAACCATTAAAAATTGTAATTTGTTTAATTTCTTTAACCTTTATTCAAATTATGAAAATAGAAAGAAAACATTTTCAGTCTTTTTGAGAATCAGTTCAAATATAATGTTTATCAGCACAAGTTTATAAAGAATTTTTCTACTTCTTTAACGATCTACAGTTAATAATATCATGAAAAGCTTCAGAACTTAAAGCCCCTGGGAACTCATTTTGAAATATTGTGGGTTTTTTTGTGTAATTCTAAACTTGGGTGTTATGTGAAAGGTTCAGCAAAGTTTTAACAAAAAACACAAAACAGAACTATGATAAACCTCTGCTCAAAAATGGCTAGTACTGCTCTCCTCTCGATGTAGAATGGGCAGTCCTAAAAGTGTGTAATGCTTACGTCACTATTACCCTGACCAATCACAAGGCTACCATAGTCACGCCTCCTCTCTAAGTCGAAGAGTCTGTTGAGCTAAAGCTTAGGAGACTTTAGTAAACAAGCTAGCTATCCAGCTATTCACCAAGCTCTGGGGAGGGAGTTAAAGACATACAGAGCAAAGAGAACACAAAACAATACACAACGAACCTGAATGGATTAAGTTTGAGTACAGCACACATAGCAGCAACACGCGGTGGGTGTGTTTAACGGCGTATCAGCGGAGATATCAGCAGCAATTGGTCGGGGCACAGAGCAGAGTAGCAGCGGGGAAGGCAGACCCACTCGGCAGTACAGCGGAGATAGTGACTACACTAGGCCGGCGTGTACAGCAATGTAGCAGTAGGGATAAAAGCCCCACACACACGCCGGCCCAATGTGGCCGCTATCTCCGCTGTACTGCCGAACGAGTGGGTCTGCCTTCCTTGCTGCACATGAACGGCTGTATGATGCGTTTACAGTGTATTTACATAAGATACACTGTGAATTCTACAGTGTATCATGTGTAAAATGACAACTGCAGTTAAGAGTAAACCCCACGACTGCTCTGTTTTGAGGCAGTGTGTTGCCATGGTAACGTAAACAGCTTTCGGTTCTCCTGTGATAGAGAGCCGTAAGTCACGCATGCTCACTAGCAGTATAGGGCCAGGCCCTCGCCGTTCTCAGAGCTCTGAGGAGCCTATTTTGTTCATCTTTGAGGAGAGATTTATCATATTTCTGTTATGTTTTTTTTTTATATTTAAACTTTGATAAACATTTCACATAACACTAAAGTTTAGAATTCTACAAAAAAAAAAAATAATAATAATAATAATTTGAAATGAGTTTCCAGGGGCTTTAAGGGAAGCAGTGTATATAAAGGCTTAAACTGTTACTGTGTGACCATCAAGCCCTCAGCAGGTATTGTTTGAGAAACGGCAGACACAGATTTTGAGTAGCTCAAGCCTTGTATAAAGCAAGAATGAACAAAAACTCTACCTGCACAAGTGCAACAATAAATATCTTCAATTACTGAGCAATTAAAGATACTAAAAGTAATGTTATGTGACCCAGTGGTAAACATGTCAATATCCCAGCATCTTAGAAAGATTTGAAAACACCGAAATGCTTCTCTTTGTTTTTATTTTTCTATTAAAGATTCAAGTGAAAGAATATTATTTAAAGATTTCAGTTTTTATTATATATTTATGAATGTGTCCCTATTTTCTGGAAATGAGGTTTTACCTCATGTAGTGTCATGTCCTTATGCTGCTTTTTCTGTTTCAGGGCCTTCATGGATGTGAAGGAGCTGAAGGAAATTTTGCATCTGGACGGTTCCACACACCTGAACGTCTTCTTTGCTAACTCCTCTGATGAGGACCTCGCAGGTGTGGCCACTTGGCCTTGGGATAAAGAAGCCTTGACGCATTTAGGTAAGCAGCTATAAGCAGCAAAAGGAAAATCACACCAGGACATAATAGTTTACTTTCACATTTGTGATGTGGATGAGAAGAAATGCTTTTTTACGTGTGCATGTGGTGGTTGTGTTATGTGCCCTCCCTGTCTTTTTTTGAGGTGGGATCGTGCTGAACCCCTCGTTCTATGGTACATTCGGCCACACACACACCATGATCCATGAGATTGGACACAGCCTTGGATTGTACCACGTCTTCAGGGGGATTTCAGAAGTAGAATCGTGTAACGATGCCTGTCTGGAGACAGAGCCATCGCTGGAAACAGGGGATCTGTGTGCAGATACAAACCCAACTCCGAAGTACAAATACTGCAGAGACCCAGAGCCTGGAAATGATACTTGCGGCCAACGTTCCTTTAAGCATACACCATACAGAAACTACATGAGCTATGCTGGTGAGAAACAAACAAATCAATACTTCCCACTGCCCAACAGATATGCACAATTCGCTTACAAACATATGCTGCAGAAGCTATTTGAATGATACTGTTGAAGTAATAAAGGTAGCATTCACATTTTAAATTGCATTCCATGTTGCTACAAAATAATTCAGGTGTAATAAATATGTTTATTTAAATAATAATGATTATTTTCCTATAACTATATTAACTATTTTTTCAAGTTGTGAACATTTTTTAGATACACATAAGCTTCATAAGGGTGGTGCTCAGCATTTGTGAAACTAAGTGTGCATGTTTTTAATACATACATACATGGCTGTCATCACTTTGTGATGGTTGGCTTCATGGAAGAGTCAGGCGCTCACCACGTTCATGGTGCTCTATGGGAGTAGATAAACTGACTGAGCATCCCAATCTCTTGTCAGCAGACACACACTCACACCTATGGGCAATTTAAAGTGAATGTTTTTAAGAGTGTACAAATATATTTAATATAACCCGATGTCATTCAGAGTCATTTTATGGTATTCGGCCATGCAAGATAAAATGTTAATACAATACAAAACAGTTAACATATTGAAATTGTGTAAAATATATGTTAAAAATTAAAATAGTTTGTTCAGTGAGAAAAAAATACATATATTTCATGGTTCGATATTCTCTTTTCTCCTGAAGATGATGCCTGCACAGATTCCTTCACACTGAACCAGGTGGCTCGAATGCACTGCTACTTGGATCTGATCTACCAGTCATGGAGGCCTGGAAGTAAGCCAGCTCCAGTTCCTCTACCCCCTCGTCTGATGGAGCAGGGGAAAGACTTCCTCACTCTGGAGTGGTTCCCTGCCATTTCTGGCCATTACTTTGACAGGTGAAAATGAACCAGGGGCCATCGTTTCTTGGAGTAAAAATTATGTTGCAAGTTCAGCTTTATTTTGTTGCACATTATATGGACGCAAATTAGAAATCAACCCTTTCGTTTAGTTCTTCTTTTTATTTTTATAACAGTAACTTTTTGATAATGGGTCTGAGATCAGATCTGAAAATTAGTGCCCTGTAGCACAACTGACAAAACATTGTATTTATCAAATAGTACCCTCTGAGAAATAATTTTAAGTTAATTAAATTGTTTTATGCTAGTTGTGCAGCATTGATAATGATCCACTTTCACTCAAAACGTCATAAGCATTTATTAGTTATTTGCAGGTGAAGTACATGTGGTCTGGTTTTGATAGTTTTAATATGACAGCACGGTGGCGCAGAAGGTAGTGTCGCAGTCACACAGCTCCAGGGTCCTGTTTGTGAGGAGTTTGGTGTATTCTCCCTGTGTCCGCGTAGGCTTCCTCTGGGTGCTCCGGTTTCTTCCCACGGTACAAAAACACATGCTGGTAGGTGAATTGACGACACAAAACTGTCCTTAGGGATGTGTGTGTGTGTGTTGCTCTGTGAAGGACTGGCGACGGAGGGTGTGTTCCCACCTTGCAACCAGTGATTCTAGGTAGGCTCTGGACCAGCTGCGACCCTGTACTGAATGAGCGGTTACAGATAATAAATGAATAAATGAATGTGCTTGTGGTGGCTCTGTTGCTGTGTCTAAGTTGCTACCTTTGCTGTCTGTTGGTTTCCTAGAGAAGTGGGATCAGTATGTGACAGATGCACTGAAAGCAGAGTGCTCCTGCAGTATGCCACCAACTCATCCTCCCCAAGACCCTGCGCTCCTTCAGGACACTGGAGCCCACGAGAAGCAGAGGGTGAGCCTTTTTTTTGGTCACCTTTCAGGAAAAAACAGGACAGTCACCCGGGGTGTTGCTTAAATCTAGTGCCCTTAACCCGGTGAAGTCTACAGATCAATCAATTCAATGTTAATGGAAGCCTTTATTATTATCTTTATGCATAGAAATACAGTTCAATCATTTCCTGAATCTCATAGTGAGTTTATATGTAACTCACATCCAGAGTTATGAGGTTATGAAGGTTGAGATACTTGTATGAGATACTGAGATATATGTCATCTGCCTCTCACCATGTGTAACTGGTGGAGTAGTACTGCATGTCCATCTGCGTTTTGGATGAAAATGACGAATAGACGCTCATGAGTAAAGAGAGGTTTTCACAAGAGAGCGGGCTTCAGCTTTTTAGCCTATATACATCAAAGGGTTAAAGCAGAGGCCTTAAACCTCAGTCCTGGACGGCCACATCACTTCAGAGTTCAATGTTCCTTCTTGTAGCAAACTTAATTCATGTCATGAAGGATTTAATAATTAGCTGATAAGTTTAAGCCATTTAAAATGATGGTAAATCTATGAACACTGAATTGTAGTAGTCTTGCAAATAATATTTTCCTTTCATAAAAGAAAACTTTTACTGTAGGGTGTAAATATGACTAGCAGTAAATGAAAACTTGTGTCAAATGATCTCATTTGAATAACTTTAACGGACCCTTATTTCATTCATTATTGGCAGCATTAAGAATGGGAGCAGTAGTCTGTTCATTTATTGCTTAGCAATACAGTTATGGAGAGTTTTTTCGTTGGGTTTTAGCTCATGAAAGCCTTGGCAAGGAGTGAGGAACCTGTTTCTATTGACACTTGAAAATTACATTTAATTGGTGAGTGCTGTTCAAACCATTAATGTGCTTTTTTATTGAATGGAATATATGATTAAAGTATTGCACCCAACACAGTTTGCCAAGAGAGGCCCAAATGGGATAGAATGGCAAAGAGATCTCAGAGAAACAGTCTAAACGTGTGGAAAAAATTAGTCACACGGGTTGTCATAAATGTTGATTTTCTCATGTGTTTATTTTAGGAGATGAGAAATATGGACATATAAATATAAAAGAATTAGTCCATAGAGCTTTGTGATATGAATGAAAATGTTTTTCATCATCGAGAATGAGTCATGTTTTCCGCAGCTATATCAATGATTCTGCCCTAGCTATTTAACCTTTGATCTGACATCGCAAAATTAAAAAAAAAAAAAAAAACATGTATCATGCCAGAAATGTTTTCCTTATTTCACTTATTCTTATCTTAATCTAAATCTCAAGTATAGTTTTTTCATTTTAACTGTCCACAAAGGTATTTCTCAGACTTCATATTTATAGGAACATGGATGATTAGTGGCCATGACACTTGTTGGTTTGGACATATCCATGTAAAGTAAAAGCTGTGTGAAAAGGGGAATTAGACTTGACGTTGAAAAACAACTGTAACGGCTTGCATTCCCTGAGCTGACTGTTTTTCTGTTTAATTACTTAATCACACAGTTTGGGTTGCTTTTAAAAAAATGAGTGAGTCAGACTTGCGGTGAGTGAAGGCCATAAGTGCACACTTGTATCCCTCAAAGCCAACTTGGCCCAACGGGGGCTACACTCAGTCAGCTGAAGGAGGCATGCCCGGGCTTGCCACTGCCACAACATTTGAACTAACTCTGTTCTGCGCTTGGAACACTTCCCTGGTGTACTCCATAGCCTGAGCAATCTTTCCACTGTTTACAATTGCATACAAACCTGCCTTTGACAACCTGCAGCTGCCTTGAACTGCTGCCCTTCAAAGATTCTTAGAAAATCATCTGCCTCCAACATTTCACTCTCGAATCCTTGCTGCCTGTCTCTTGCTGTCAATGCTTAATGGCTATGTTGGACACATTTGTGTTTTTAACTGTTCCACTACTCCCTCACCGTGCTTGGAATAATCATAGTCTCCCAATTGGCCTCCAAATTCAAGGTGATGAAACGGTGGCCTTATCAAGTTGCAAAAACTTAAGAGAAGAACAAAAAGGGCACTGTAAACATTTGAGCTCAAGAGACTGGCCTAAGATTTTTGGACTGCCTATACAAATTACCATGTGGTTGGCGGCTGGCATATTGGGTGACCATGACACAAACCCAGGAATGTGAAGAATGCCTGGTGTCTCTGACACTTACCTCAACAGTTCGTGAGCCTCCCTTTGCCGCCCAGAAAACCACCGTGTCATATAGACTTGTCTGCTCCTTCATCCTTCATGCTATCCATTTGAACTTAAACTAGCTGTCACGCAACTCTGTGACCCAGTCTTCATGCTTAAAAATAAAGGAGCCAAAAAATGTTTCTTTGAATCACTTAGGGGTCTCTATTCATAAGAGTGTAGATTGGTTTAGTTTGCAGTAAAAAAAAAATCAGTCGCTTACAAGTGAAGAGAGTGTGTGCACTGTTATTATTATGATGGAAGGTATTACACAAGATAAGAAAAGAAAAGATAACACTTTACTGATCCTGAAATATATGTCAGTGTCACATTACTGTGCATAGTGCCCAAGAGAAGACATACAGTAATCACAGTAAATAGGGTGGGGATGTAGAAGTGGGTTACAGAAGCACTATAAACCATAAATAATAAAGTGAGAATGGTCTATACACATATATGAATTATGTACATGGCATAGGCAAGTAGCAGCCTCAGTGTGTATGCACTAAAAAACATAAGCCATAAAAACACATGACACAAGTGAGATATACCTATGTACATAATGAGTATGTGTATGACATACCAAGAGCAGCACAAGTATTTATTGCACCAAAATACATATAAGTTTAAGCAGTAAGACTGTCAAGAAAAAATATTATTACTCTGAGCCAAACTGACAGCAGTGATCAGTCTAGAGAGCAGGAATAAAGTGAAATGTATGGACAGTAGCGGTCAGGCAGTAATAATGGGAAATGGGAATTACTGCCAGCGTCAATCACTCTTAACATTGAGAAGCTAGCTTACGCTCAGAGAACTTTACAAATCAAATTGCAGATGTATAAATGGGCAGAAATGCATTCAGTAATGCATGAAATGTTTAATTTTTATAATAATTACCAGTGTCTCCATCAGATAGATTTAAAGATTTAAAGCACTTGTCACTTAATCAAAAGCATGTATGGAAGAATTCATTTAGAAAACAACATTCGTATAGTTAAACTACAAGTTTGGTCAAGCATGCTGTGTCCTAACCTGCAAAACATGTGGTTTACAACTTTGCTTCTCCCTGACCTACACATGGTAGGTGTATAAATGTATGAGTTATAGTTAACATTTTAAAAGGAAACAGATATGGTAAAGGAAATTGTAATGTGAGTATTATGTGAGCCTCAGTATTTTCTGGCCTCTCTACATTTTGCCAAATCCATAATGTTGTAAGTGTGCCTTTCTAAGTATTCCTCAAACTTACTTTAAAATATTCAAATTCAAATATAGGCTTTGTATTGGTATACACCTAAAAAGATTTAAGGTGTCCTTATTTGAATGTTGTAAAACTGTATTTATATTGAGATGTTTGCAGTAGAACACCAGTAAAAACTCTGACTTCTATCATGTTAATGCACCTTTTATTGCATTATGCAAAAGTTGACACTTTTTATGTAAAGTTCTAAAATATTTGATACTTTGTATCAAACCTTTACGGTTTTAGAGGATTTTTCAACCTTATAAAGATTCTTCACATTCCTGCTTATGATATATAAAATTGATCTGTAAAGGCCTGTTCATGGAAATGTTCTATAAGGAACTAAACGTGGTTCTCTTCTGTGGCGTAGCTCCAAATGAATCTTCTTTTTTCCTATTTAGCACAAGAGTGTGGTGCTCCGGATCCTGTATTATAGGTTTCATTGATCTTCTTTTCCCTTGTATGATAGTTTTGTTCCGCAGAGGGGCCTCTCTGCCAAGCGCTGTCCTCTCTCTGGACCCTTCCCCCTTTAGCTGCCCCATAATGGCCTCTTGACGGCTCCTGAAAGAATAACTGGGAAGAGGGCCAAAATTCTCAAAATGACCTCCTGCTGTCTCACTAGAGGACATCATTTGCTCCAGTCACTTTGTTTGTTTGTTTGTTTGTTTTTGAGATGTATCTTTCACTGTTTACTACTCCATTCCAGTCTCATGGTGGCTAGAGAGAAAGTGCAGTAAAGTCTAAATAGGAACAGAAAGGAATGTTGGTTGGAAACTAAATTGTAATTTTTTTTTTTGGAGAGCACTATTTCAAATCACTGACTCTCACATGGAGTAGAAGGAAGTGGAGAAATATGCTGGTGACTTCTTTTATAGTTAACTTCCACTCTTTCATCCTTTAATACAGTAATGATTTTATTACAGAAACTTTTTTAGAAGACTTTTAAAAGTTTAAACGTTCAGCACATACTATGCCAAAATCCAGCCAAAAATATATGCTTATCTAACAATGTCCTTGGCTGTATAATTGAGTTCACAGAAGCTAAGGGATACTAACTGTTTAAATAAATCTGGTGTTAAATTTGGGCTGTCATAAACCTCAGTGCCACAATGCTAAGAAAATAAATTTGATTAATTAGCTACATTTATGGTTAGCACATTTTCAGAGTTTTTGACACCTGGTACTTAGAACCCGGTACCTTTTTAGTACCTGCTCACTTTTGGTTCTAAGTGAGCCAAGTAGGGAGTAAAACGTTTGGTGTAAACCTTGCATAGTGCTGATTGGCCAGAGAGAATTGTCACTCTATTCAATGCATCAAAGACATCCAGCATATAATCTCCACTTGTACAATCTCCAAGATACAGTAGCAATCACATTTGTTTTTATTCCACTCACAATGGTAGTTTATAAAATTATACCATGGTAGTTTGAAGAGGTACAAACTTTCTCTGAATGGGTGGCCAATGAAAGAACTCAGCACAAGCTGTAGGGTACAACAAGGAAACAAATAAAGTAATAAAAAAACTTATTTATGCATGGCAACAACATGCAATACACTATGGGTAAAACCTGCTTAACATTACCTCTGCCTTTGTTATGATTTCCAAAGTCCATTGTTCCCATTTGAAACTGAGCCAGTATCTTTAGATCTTTAGGTCTTTAGAAATCCACATTTCATTTCAAATTCCACATCTATTAGACCTGTAATTCATTCTCCAGTATTCATCAATTACTAAAAATACTTAGACCCAAAAAATGTTGTTTGAGATTCATTTACTGATTTTTCACTGCTAGGTCCTCCAGATGTGGAGCAGGTCTGTGAGCCAAGTGTGCGGACATGGAGCCCAAACTCTGGACTAGATTCAGGCAGTGTTGGCTCTGCCTCCTGCCCGCTGCAGGGCTGCATGCTCCAGCTGGACTTCACCTACCCACTGGTGCCTGACTCCCTCACTGTGTGGGTCACCTTCTTCTCCCCTGAAGACAACGGCCTAGCTGCCATCCACAACATCGTTCTGCTGACGCTGAGTGGCAACAACGTATCTTTGGGCCCCCAGAGTGTCTTCTGTGACACGCCACTCACACTGAAGCTGGAAGTGAACGAAGAGGTGTATGGGGTGCAGTTCTTTACCATGGAGCAGCACCTGGAGATCGACGCTACAATGATGACCTCCAAGCCTGGCAGCGTGCTGTGCCAGGAGTGTGAACCTCTGAGATACAAGCTCACTCGGGATCCGCCGTTCAGTATTGCTTCCCACGGCATCATTCTCACAGAGCCCAGGAGATACATAGACAGGTAAAAATTGTAACTGTGGTTTGAAGCATTAAAAGTATATTGCACCATTATTTTCTGTAACGTAATGCACAAGAAACCACAGAGTAACAATTGAGTAAACAAAGAGTAAACAATTAATTGAGAGTGTTTTCATGTGAAAAGGTTAATTGAAAAAACACTTTCTCACTTAAAATTGTGTTGATAGAAACCAAGCGAAAAAAACTGCACAAACAGCCATTTTGTGTACTAGCAAATCTGACCAATGAATTGACATGTTTGTCTAGACTTCATACAACATTGACATATGCTGTGTCCGAAACTGTGCTCTATTCACTACATAGTGCACTATTTTGGGGTTCTGCCATTTTGTAGTAGTCTGAAAACATAGTGGACAATTTTCAGTGAACTCAAACAATCCCACAATGCACTGCATAAATAGTGTACAACCCATGTACACTAACAGATATCAGATTACCCATAATCCGCAGGATTGTTTAGTAAAAACCCACATGAGTTAGTGTCCAAAATCATTCACTACCCTCCTGAATTCAGTTCCCTATAATAGTGAACTATATAGTGAATAATATAGGGAATAGTGAATAGGGAGCCATTTTGGACACAGGGATAGTGCTCTTACAACACCCTGCATGTGCATATGGCCCCCTAGACAACATATTATTTACCATTTAATACAGAAGCAATCAAAATTATTTAACCTCCATTTTAAATTAGGTTCATTAGCAAATTTAAATACTTTAAGATATTTGCATTAATTTAATCTAACAGGAACAGTTTAAATAGCTCAACACAATAAACATAACAAGTTATGTTATGTATTCAACACAAAATTCCACTTTTAATGAGTCACAGAACAAATGCAGTCTCAGAATACAGTCCCTGAATAGAATCCCTCATAAGAGCACACATCAGGTGTTGTCTGAATCACTGGTAATCAAGGACTTCATTACTTGGATCAGGTGTGCTTTAGATACAGAACAGTTTGGGTTGGGGTGTAAAGTCCTAATTCTAAACCTCACATTGAAAGTCGTTTTACTAGTAGAGCGTAAATGATGTTAATATAAATACATTGTCACAGTTAATGATTTTTTACTGTCTGCAGCCAATCAGTAGCACTCCTTGACATAAACATAACATAGTACATGCATAATCTCAACATGCAGTGACACTGGCATTTCCATTTTTCAGTGCTGCAACTTCTTCATTTAAGGTTATTATTATTTTTAATATGAAATTGTGTTTAAAATAAAGTGGTGTCCTCAAAGCCTTCATCTTTTATTTGTACCTACAGTTTGAATTTGTACCTACAGTTATAACTAAGAGATAGTTAAAACTATGTTACTTGGTGCAACCAGCTTCTAGACTGACAAGGGCTTTGTTGATGGTGACTTTGTTGATGATTACATGTAAGAAATAAGTCAAGACAGTTCAATAAGTTAAGTGAAGTCTTTATTGTCTTGCACAAAATAGGAAAATGATATAAAAGAGAGCAAAGGCACTGAATATGTTGTTCACAAGTTCCAAGTTAAAGGACACTGGCTACACTTCCTGGATGGGGCAGTATGTGAAAGTTGTCATTGTCTGCCAGCAGAGTCCTAAGAAGACGTCATCAAAAGCACTTGAGCTACCTGCAGCAACATTTGGTGGCAGCAGGCACTGAGGTTTCAGTTTGAAATCTTTGATAGTAAAGGTGCATACTAAACTCTGAAGGTCTCCATGTCCACATACCTTCTGATCCAAAAGCACACGAAATTCCACAAAGGTTTTGGGAAACAAAACTGGAACTTTTGGACCTATGGATTAGAAGTATGTTTGGAGGATATAGGATGAAGTATACCCTGAAAAGTACAACCTGTCTGGAGCTGCTTTGCTTCATGAGACACTAGAAATATGCAGTGTGT
Organism: Hoplias malabaricus; assembly: GCF_029633855.1. NCBI lineage: Eukaryota > Metazoa > Chordata > Actinopteri > Characiformes > Erythrinidae > Hoplias > Hoplias malabaricus. The sequence goes on along the minus strand of NC_089820.1, from coordinate 15,620,981 downwards.
GGAGGGCAAGATGAATTTGTGTCTTCTGTAATAAAGTTGTAGGTTGGGCATCATTGGACCTCACAAAAGGACACTGATCCCAAGAAAGTCAAAAGTCCACCAAGGCTTGGTTTCAATAGTAGTCCTGGAAAAGTCGGGAGTGTCATTTGACTAGTTTGGTTGTGTTGGTGAATTGTGGCTTGGTTACATGTTTGCAGCTAAATTTATTAATAAATTACACTGAGCAGCGGAAGCACCACAAGGTAGAGCGATTAGCCACTGACACAGTACATCCAAAGATCTATGAGAATATGCAGGCCCAATGTCTGCTTCACACTGTGTTCACATTGTATAAGGTGCTGTTGCACTCTTGGCTAGCATGTGAATATCATCATTTTTGATTACTTCTTCATTCTCATGTGGAAGTGGGTATAATTCTATCATTTTTGAAAATTCAGACAAAAACTCAAGGTTGTGATAATATCTGGATATGCACATATAGAATTTATGTAGACCAAGGGTTTCAAGCTCATCTTACCTGGTGGCCGCTGGAGGTAGAGTCTTCCAAAAAGTCAAGTATTCCAGAAAAGTACAACTGATTCAATCTTCTTAGTCTTTATTAAAAATAATTCAGAACATGAAAGGTTCTTCAGAAGAACATTGGCTTCACTAACTTCCTCCTACTGCTTGCTACCAGAGACCTGGCAGCACTTCCTCTTACACAGGTTGCCACATTTGGCTTGAGTGAAGAAGCAACTAAGACACTCAGTGTGGCTTGAAGATGCTCATAAGCCATACTCCCTAATCACTTTTCAAGTGACAAACGTTGCTAATTTACGTTGCAGTCACGAGCCTGAGCTATAGTGGCCCACAAATGATAAAAAAAAACACAAAGTGGCCAGGACAATGACTCACGCAGGTGTGACTTTCGCGTGGGCCACACTAACACTAAAATTTGATTTCAAGTAGCGGGTCACAAAATAATGGCCCGCAGGTCGCGAATTTGAGGTCCCTGATATAGACTATATACCATATACACACATACAGACTGCAATAGCCCTTAAAATGGCATTTTGGGTTAAATTTCTAGTAAGCATTTGTTATATTAGATCTGTTAAGCTATATAAATTCTTCTTGTTTATTGCAAACATCTGAAAATAATTTTTGCTAATACGCATAATTTGCAATAATGGTCCTGTGTAAATAACAAGCAGCAAATTGATCTTTCTTAAAGGTCCTCATTATAATGTAAAAATGTTGTACTTTATTACTGAAGATATTAAGCAGACCTGTGTCTGGTAGAATAAAAACTTCAAACAGTTTTTCCAGAGTCTTGCACTATACCCTCCATGATGTTCATGCCATTTGTTTGTGTCCTTTGCTGTGGTGACTTGTCATAGGTCTCTGTATGTGTGGGGTCTACCAAACTTGGCCTTTTCCCCTAGGGTGGGGGTTCAGACCAGCTCAAAGAATTTCACAGCCACCCTTTCAGGGGAGAGATACATTCCACAGATCTCCCAGGCTGGTTAACCTGCTGGAGCAATCATCAGTTCTGAGCATTTGCCTACAAACCAGTGGGTGAGCTCTTGAAATGTCCAGGGTCTTCCTCCGAATGCCAGCAGGAGTCTGATTGATGTTTTCACGGATGCGACCACCATGGTGTGGAGGTGAAGGGAGAAGGTTGGGAGGTTGGAGGTGACGGGCAGCCCAGGCATGTAAACAGCACTTAGTTGAGAAATATAGACCTTGTAGCCTGACCTCAGCAATGTGGAATAAATCTATCCACCATGCTTGAAGCAAAGCCTCGTGTCCTGCGATGGCTTTCTGTTGTTCAAGGCTGATCCACGCATAGATGGAGAGGGAAAAAGTGAGAGTTACAAATTCATGTGTGGAGAGGAGGCCCACTAGAGGAGTATTGCTTGGCTCAGTCACTACAGAGGGATCACACTGTCTGTTTTCTCCCTGTGGGTGCCATGCAGTGAGCCAAGCAGGGTTGTAGTGACACTTCCATGATGCTTGCATGGAACTTGTTTTTTTAATAAATGACACTAGTACAAAGTACTATACAAAACCACAGTTTTCATTTTAAGTTGTCAAAACAGCCAAGAAATGTGCATTGCTATTTTTTAGGAGACAGATTAGACATAAGATTACATAAATATTCTAGTTTTCCAACGACTTTTGTAAAAACAAATTAAAAATGTAGGAAATAAAAGGATTTTTTTTCAAATTTCATGCAAGACCACATTTACTGTCACCATCAGAAAATTGCTTAGTGCTATAAGCCTGGAAAGAGGTGTCACTGTCAAGACGCCTTTACTGAGAAATGAAACATTTAAAACAAGAAATGTACAAATGAACAAAGATCAGGGTGCATCGGTTTCATGAACGTATCATCTCAGAGCCCGGGTCTCACAATCATTGATTGTGTTTGGGATTAGGGTAATGAGAAACAGAAAAATTGAAAGCAAGGCTGCCAAGAAAACATTTAAGACAAAGGGCAGACCCACAAACTACTTAAATTTCTGATATTTCATTTTTTCCCCCCTTGATGCTGGAAAAACTAATAATTGGTTTTTAATTGCTGTTTTGAATGTACTTGTGCACAGCTGGTAAACAGAGGCAGAAAAACGGTCCAAGGCATATGGATTTACAGTTTAAGGACCACACATGGAAGAGGGGCATTTGGGGGAGGTTCAGAGCCATAGCATTCAAAAATAACAGTAACCCTTGCCAAGATTGCCAGTTCAATGAGACTTTCCAGAAAAATAACAAGTTTTTCTTTTAGTCTCACCGTTCGCTGTCATTCCGAAAAACATTGTCTTTGCATTTGGAGAAAGTGTAAATACGTTTAATGTTAATTTTTAATTTGGGAGAGTGTCATAATAAAACATGCTGCAATTGTGTTTAGATCAGTCTTAGAACCCCATAATACAACCTGGACATTCCATGATGCCATTCTTCACTGTGTAAAATATCTATAGAGTATACAGAATGAAAAGCCAAGTTCAAAGCTTTTTTTCTCCATCTCGCTTCTACTTATTTAAGCCATAAAAATTATAGCCCTATAGAGCATCTATTCTTTCGTTCTGGCAGATGTGTCTCTCTTTAACAATACAGAAATGAAGAGTTTAGTCATTTAGGAGGCGGGCATTGTCTTCGTTGTCTTTTGTATACCATCGCGGGTCGGGCGTGTGTTTTTCTTTTTTTTTTTTTTTTCTTCTTTTTTTTTTTCATTTTTTTTTTTTCCCTGACACTCTGAATAATGGGCCCTCCCAGAGCACTGGGCTACACCTCTGTCGGCACTCTGCCAAGGCTGCACATTAGCTTTCACTAAATATCTCCCTTGTGTATGTAAACAAGGCTTGACATGAACCTGGTGAACCTTTGTGTCCTCATACAAGCCAAAGTAATGTCACTTCCACTTTTCCCAAGGTTCACTAACACTTAGACTCAGAAATATGTCGAGAAACAATAAAGGCTTCCCCAGAGGCTTGTCATTGTCTGTGAAGTCAATTATAACACATGGAAGTCCTCTGGCACTTTAGCAAATATATAATACATTTTTGTAGTGCAGCTGATGTACGACGCCTCCTAGTTTACTGTAAATGTCCATTTAGGAGGAGCTCACTACACTGATTGCTATTGAAATTACAGCTTGTGAACTTGTCAACTAGTCAATGAATATGTTCATTTAGCTTCATTCTCATTATAGAACATCAAATGCTGCTACTAGACATCTCTGAGATTTAGTAGTGATTAGGTTGAAGGAGGTGAAAACAAAAGATGTTCATGGCTTGGCTTATCAACTCTAAAAAAATTAATTACACATAACTTTATTATGATAAAATATTCTTCAAATTCATATACATCATTAAAAATCTATGGCTTTTTCAATCATGCATAAAGCAGGATAGATCAAAATGCTTGATTCCTACACTACAGGTCTAATCCAATCGTCTTTTCCAAAATAGTGGCCTAAAAATAATAATGGTAGGTTATATTTATTTTGAGACTGCTGTATCTGTAACGCAGCTAATAAACACCTATTCTGCTTTTCCTTTGCTTAGATTAGACATAGCTGTGATTAAATCCTAGATGAAATTAATTAAACTAAAAGTTGGGAATCAGTTTTAAAATTAATAATCACTGTTTAAAAAGAAATAATTGTTATCAAAGGTGTCATTTGTTGGAAGGTGTAAATAAACAAGAAAAATATATTTCCCCCAGAACATTAAAGGGACCTACTTAAAAAAATAAATAAAAAATACTGTAAACAATGATAATGAAGTTAAAAACAAATTAACATCCAGATTGTCTTGTATTTGAACTTGTGTAACTTACTTTTTCTTTTCATTAGACTTTTTAATAATTTTGCCCATTTTTGCTGAATACAAGATTCAGCCGCTTCATAGTCCATGGTCGCTTTTGCCTCATTCTCCTTCTCCGGTTGTGCATTTGGAATTAGATTTGCACTGCAGACAGGCAATTCAAGCACACACATTCTGTGTCTATGATGCCATGCAGTTCTAGACCATACCAGAATGGGGTCTTTCATTGTCTTGCTGAAATAACCATGGACTTTCCAGGGAAAAAACGACACATTCATTGTTTCACCTGTCCCTAAATCCCTAATATATGTCTCTGGTGTCTTTATATTTAAAAGGCACTTTTAAATATACGTTTGTCACCCATGCTTTGGGCAATGATGTATCACTATTCAATGAGAGATTATGACTTTTGCACCTTTTGCTGATAACAGCCTGGATGGTCACATTCATCATTGGCACAGAGAACAAAATGTTCACACCCCCATCCCCACCCAAAGGAAAAATTCTTTGCATTCTTGCACTTTTTTTTAAAACTATTTAACGGTTTTCTCCTGAAGTTTGTCAAAAGTGGAGAGCCAAGCATCAAGCCTTTCTTGGATGTTCCTTTTATACACAGTTATGATATCCTCAAACATTTTGTAAACATTTCTCTCGTATTTTGCTTTTTTTCCAAATGTGTGGCAAGTATCATATACTGGTTTCTGTTTAGAAAATGCAGTCAATTTACAAAAAATGTGTATGTAATACATCAGTACCTTGACTTACGAATTTATTTTGTTCTGTGAAGAGCTCATAACTCAATTTGGTTGTATATCAAATTAAATTGCCCCATTAAAATGAATTGAAATGCTATTAATCCATTCCAGCTCTCCAAAAACCACACCAGTTTTTTGTATGATGGTGTGACGTGACAGATCTGGGCAATTTATGTTCTCCTTGAACATCACCTCAGTTGTCTCGTGGTGTTGCATTAACAGACAACAATAAATACATGCATTTACAATCTAGTTTAATTTAGGATAATGTTTCTCATGTTTTCGCTCATTCAAACCTGGGACCAAACATCAGTTCTGATCACTGAGCAGTGCCGTGCTCATCTTTAGTATTAAGCACTCTCCTGTTGAGAGAAAAAGGTTTTCCAGGGGAATGACGTAAGTTGTTAATCGTAAGATGAAGCGATCTGAGCCATGGTCCAAAATCCAGGAAACTCATTAATTAAAACACAGCTCAAATTCTTGGAGCCAGCTTGTGGGAGTCTTTTTGGTAATACCCAGCTTCTTTCTGCCATGTTTCTTTTGATTGGCTGGGATGTTTCTTTGCTCCAGGGCAGGTTTAAAGGCTTACACTACAGAACTGATCTGAGTGTGAACATGAAGCCTGGCTGGTTGAAGGTGAGGCTGTTGTTTATCCCACGTCCAGTTTCCTCTGAGCTCTGGAAATGAAGTTAAGCGAAACAAGCACTGCAAGGCAAAACAAGCACAGTGAGTGTAAACCATGCTGTCATAAAGAAAGCAATTTCTTTGAATTTTACAGTGGTTGCATAACGTTTTCCGCAAAAAGCTATGTTTTACCTCAAAGTGAGGGCAAGGATAAAAATTAGAAGGAAAACATTTTTTGATTGATTATAAGTGGTTCCTCTTTGTTGGAATGACTGCCTCGGACTTGGAATGCCTGCTTTTTTTTTTTTTTTTTTGCAGTACTGTACCCTAAATGGTTCAGTAAGCAGTTCTTAATAAGCAGTGGTTCTATAAGGAACTGTGAACGCTTAAAGAACATTTTGAATGCATATATGGGTCTTTGCCTGGTTTAATAGGTTTTTCATTCTGGCACAAATAATTCTTTTAAGATTCTTTTTTAAATGGTTCTATATAGAACCAAAGGAGCCACTACTCTTACCGTATAAGCTATTTGCAAACATTGTTCTACATTATTCTGAAAAAGGGTTATTTCAATTGCAAAGGTAGTGAATATTATTTGGTGTTAAATAAAATAATTTTTAAAAAGTTCTTTAAAACTGCATTTCATAATAGGTTTCTTCATAGAGAAGAATCATTTAACCTGGCAGAGCAGCGTTTATGTATTGAGATGTTTTACAAAGAATCCCTGCCTTAAATAACCCCTGTGGAACCATTTTCTATGGTATAGAACCATTGGGAGGGCAGCCGTTTGTTTGCTCTGCAGTGTTGGGCCAGCAGAGGTGCTTTTTGTCCACTCTGTGTGGGTTTTGCTCACCCTCCAAGTGGTTGACCTGCACCAAGCACACTCTCTCCCTCTCCTTCATCATTGTGTGATGATTTCAGTACAGAAAGTTTCTGTATAGTTCTAGAAAACACTGGCATGAAAGTGTCAGAATGGCCAGAAATTAGACAGATGTGTCATCCATCAGGTGCAGGCCCGCTCCAGCCACTGCGGTGAGACTCATTGACACTTTTTGAGGAGAGTGCGCAAGGCCCCAACCGTAGCAGTAATCGCTTAAATTAAGTGCAAACAGAGGGATTAATATCATATAGGCTGACGTCCAAATTAACATCCATTGTGTTATATAAGGAACATACTTTAATGTTCAAAGGCTGGGAATCTTTGCTCAAATGCCACTCAAACTAGAAGCTTGTAACAGCACAAATATTACAGAACACGAGAGCACAGGGAGTCTTTTGCTTCCTCCGCTGCATTTATAAATGGCAGGTTCAGAGCTAATACATGCATGTGTTGTGTAGTTACAAATGGCTTGTGTTAAATATTCATATTGAAAATAGCACAGCGGCGAAGCAGACAGGCCCCACAAGCCGCAGCTTTAGAGTAGCTGTGATTCAGAGCATCTGGCTGCCTGCGCAGAAGATCTGCTTTGTGGAAAGAATTATCAAGGGCTAGATAGTAATATACAGAGTGTCTAGATTTTTCCATGTTTTCTTTGGTTTTGGAGAAATGACAACTGTGTCGTGTAAGATTTCTGCCTTTTCGGGTCATGTATTAGGTTGTATTAAACCACAGTTATTGCTGGCGATTAAAGCATGGTGTAATTTGATGTTAATGATTTTTCATTTGTAGCTCACTGAATCAAGCAGAGAAGTTTCATCAGGGGTGCAGATTCTAAACTTTCAATCCAACTTTCAAACATTTGTTTTTTAAAGCACTATAAAGCAGAAGTCTGTACTTTTAAAGAGTTAATACATTTAAATGAATTGGCTTCTATCTCTTCTATCTTGCTCACTCAGTCACTCACTCACACAGTCACTCGCTTACGTATATAAATACTCGTTAGGAACTGCACATACATGCCACATTATAGAACTGCTTTTCTAGAGGGTGTTGTTCATTTTAATAATTTAAAGATTAAATTAGGTTTTCATTTTAAACATGATATTTATTCATTCACTATCTGTAACCACTTATCCAGTTCAGCATTGCGGTGGGTCCAGAGCCTACCTGGAATAATTGGTCGCAAGGCGGGAACACACCCTGGAGGGGGCGCCAGTCCTTCACAGGGCAACACAGACGCACACACACATTCACTCACACACTCACACCTACGGACACTTTTGAGTCGCCAATCCACCTACAAACGTGTGTTTTTGGGCTGTGGGAGGAAACCCACGCGGACACAGGGAGAACACACCAACTCCTCACAGACAGTCACCCGGAGTGGTAATTGAACCCACAACCTCCAGGTTCCTGGAGCTGTGTGATTGCAACACTACCTGCTGCGCCACCGTGCTGCCCCTGACATTTATACACTTTCTAATTATTCATTTCACTCAAGAACATACTCATTTTGCAGACTGCAAACAACAAATTCACTCCCTCTACATTAGTCTAGTCGTCACCAGTATTGACACTGTACCAGGAGCTTCTTATATTTCTTCTTCTCTTAAAGAAGGTATTTTGAACATGCCATGATAAAGTACATCAGAGATGCTTTTATGTCACCACACAGTGTGAAAGAGCAGCGTGTTTTCCAAAAGCTCCATTGCAGGAAATAAATAATTTGCTAGTGTGAGAAAAACATTTAGTTGCCGGTCCATAATGAAAGAACTCTTATCACTCTTCTCTCTCTGTCTCTCTCTCTCTCTCTCTCTCTCTCTCTCTCTTTCTCTCTCTCTCTCGTGTTGTCTCTCTTGCTACACTTTACTTCAAAGTCTGCTGAGAGCGGGTTAGATCGCAATGTGCAAACCACCTGTACAAAAACACGCTGCTCCACTCAGAGATAAAGAAAATGCCAGCAGGTTTCTTATCTGTGTCCGACTAAACAGACTTTTATAAATTTTAACTGGCTACGGATTAGGCTCTATTGATAGGTGGGAGATTGCCCTCATGTGTTTTCAATCCTTGGAGGAGGCTGAGGAGGCTGCGTAGGCAGCCAGACAACGTCTATTGGCATGCTACTAAGATAGAATGGAGATTCATTGCCCTGACAGCAGTGATAGAACTCACTCAATAATTTTTATTGATGTTTTGCTGTTAAGATTCTTTTTTTTTCTTCTAGTTCCTATGATGATTAAGATTTGGCTTTTAGTCAGGCTGTGTAGTAAGTATTGAAAGCAGCCAGGGTAAGAAATACTGCTGTAAATATAATAGCGTGACAAAAATTAATAATGGAAAATCTACATTTTTCAGTTCAGTATTCTTTTAAATGTATTTATTTATTTATATCAGACCAATTTTACTACACATGCATATCTATGGTCTTATGAATGAGCTTAAAAGATTCTGATTGCTGCTTTAGTGGTTAGAGGGCAGCAATGAGTAATGCATGTTTGTTTATTTGCTTCAGCACATGCTCTGTCATCTGTAGAGCCTCTTTCAATCATGAACTTCAGAGAATTTCTAGAGAAATTCTGGAGCATTTGGTCTGGAGAAGTCCTGAAGTGGTCCTTTCACACACACAGCATGCATCGGGAGATTTTCCGTGTCAGATGAGGTCTCGCAGCGGGAAATATTCTGCTTGCTTTGGCTTGTGGTGGCACCTGTGGAGCACATGCCGGAAATATTCTTGAACTTTTGTGGCTCCATCCTCACCTGACCTGACTCTCTTTATGAGCCTTTACTAGGAGCCTAGCGGGATAATGTCCGGCTAATGTGCAGGACGAATATTGCGGGTGTTTGCATTCACACATACAGCACCTCCAGGTAAACTCTTGAACATTTCTGGGTTACCATGCATATGTGGAAGTGGGGTGTATGTGTCAAAAGATAAGAACCTGTAGCTAACAGGCCAAGTTTATTAAGGCCTGTATTTTAATAATTATTGTTATTATTATGAAGGAAAACATTATATTTACAAAAGGCAAAAATCCACAAATGTCAAAAATATTTATGTTAGCGAATCATTAGCTAAAACGTCATGGGTGTGATGAACCTATTGCTAGCTAACCACTTGTGGCTGGACTGGACATTCTCCTTTAAACACTGTTTGCTGTGTGTGGCCAGATGATATCATTGCCTGTAGCTCATATTCCAGTGCAAATCACTGAAACTCAATGTTAGTCATAATCAAAACACAAAAGTGACACTGACAGATTACTGTATTTCCAGTCTGTATAGTGGTAAATGTGGTAGTGATATTTGTCTCATGTTCTAAGCTACGTAAGGTTGTGCATTTCTAAGCTCCTGAGTTCCTCTTGTGTAATTTAAATGTAAGAGGTTATTGTACTTGTTAATATAATTTTACTTTGAATGCTGTACTTCCAATTTTCTAATTTGAACTGGATAAACATTAATGTGGAGGGTCATAGTTCTTGCTGAGCATAGATTGCAGTACATGATGATCTATTTACAGCAAAAGATTACAGTTTCTCCAACAACCAGCGGAACCACAACTGTGAAACCTAGCTGCTTGACACTGATGCTTAAATTGATACTTACTTCTTTCAACGGGCAAGATATACTTTCTTCTTGATGTAAGTCAAGCCAGCAGTCTACCTCAGGAATCACTGCGGCTTATTAAGTATAGCTGCATGACCCTTTTGGAGTTACTTCTGCCTGATCACAACAAACATGTCTTAGAAAAACATTACTGCATGACCACACAGCAGGTTCAGGTCCTCCGGCTCCATGGCTTCTGGGCTGGATGAGATTTTGCTTGTATCCTTTTAACAGAGTATTCTTTGCTCTCTGCTGTTCTCACGCCACTGAGACATGCTGACCCACATATCTGACTGTTTTAGAAATCTGCTACCGGACAAAAGCCAGCAGGGATAAGGCTTCGTGTTGTGGCTTCTTGCACTGAATCTACCTGCTGCAGCTGGTTTCGTTTTTCATTCTGCTTTATGAGTTATCCTGAGGGTAAAAGAGGCAGACTACGTTCATATGAACCCCAATGTGAAAGGTCAAAACTTGCTACTTTCACTGTCATTCCACCTTTTATGAAATGAAAAGAGCAGCACTTGAGAAACAAAAGCTACAAATATGAGAAAATATAAGATATAGAACCTAAATAAATGATGCCCGTGTTTAAAATATTAAGTTCTACTCTCAGTAATTGGAACAGACTGGAATTGGAAGGGACTGGATATATAATACTGCTTAAAAAACATATGTTGCATACATATTAATATTAAGATGACGAACATGAATGTGCATGACACTACAAATCTGATGACTCAATCAGTCATAGACGTTGGCAAATGTATCGATATATGGCCCACACGAATGTGCTCTGGATTTGAGAGGCATATCTGTGGATTGGACGGCTTTGGAGAGGCCTAACTGAGCCCTGCCGAAAATGTTCTCATTAACCCGACTCCTGCAGGCAGCTGCAGTGAGGTGTGGGAGGAGGTCAGCTTCTTAGAAGACGTGCAGGAATCGGGGAGGGGAATTGAGGGACTAATGAGACACGGAGCTGGCAGTATTGTCCTCGCACAAAGCGCCCCACACCCTCCCCTGCCTCTGCATTTGATCCTGCCTTCTTCAGGCCTCCACGTTCACTCTCCCTTTCGGTCTCTCTGTTCTTGGAAATTCATTGTGGGGGAGAAGATCAATGGGGGAAAGGAGGAAGAGCAGGGAGGTACGGGGAGGCCGGGGTTATGGAAGAGGGTTAATGGGGGCAGGGAAGCCCACCCGGCAGCTCTGCTGGTGCTTTGTTATGCCAAAGTGAGTTAGGCCGAATGGCCGGGGCTTCTGCTGATCCCAGCGCAGCCTCCCTGAATATGACAGGGGCTTTACTTTGCAGAAATACAGCTGAGTCTAGTTCTTTGTGGACCTAAGGGTTGTATTACTGTCCAGTGTTGGGTTCTCAAAGCTTCTATTGTAATGTACACTTTGTACCTTTCTATAATATCATATTATTTTGTGCCTTTTTTCTTTTAGTTTAATGTATTTCAGTCAGATATTGTTGGCTAATATAGTCAACTTTTCTACATATCATCTTATATCATACATATTGCCACTGTGTTGCAAACATTATCTGAAAAACATACACCACACTTTAAATGATGGTAATAGGCTATGAATTGTCCAGAACGGCTTATGACACCACATTCTTACTTTAGATTTACAATAACGGTTATGTATATATTTTCCATCTCTTATGAAGTTAATATTTCACAGATATGTGCTGTATGCTTGTGTCATAATAGAGCCAATTCAAATTTTCTATACGTTTTTATGTAGAAATGTATGGATTTGACTAATGTTAACTGTTGAAATTTCCATGAAGTAAACAGCTTCTGAAGGAAAAAAAAAAATTTTGTTGCTCAGCTTCAAATATTTGCCCCACAACACATGTATTTTGTCATAACTGTTCTCACCTTCAACCTTTCTGACAGAAGGGAATTAAACAGGAAGTTTATACTTTAGAGTCTATTGTAACACCATCATTGTGGATGAGTAGGCCTGTTTACAGCAATTGTATAGTAATGGTTGCATGTTTTACTTTGGCTGGAGTGTCCCTTTAAATGTAACTTCATAAATTATTTGAAATGAAATGATTTAGAAGGCCACAAAACTGAATGACCTGTCAAACGGTGGATGTACATTGCAGGGATGTAGAGCCTGGGGAGACATACACCTACCATGTGCTGACTGTGTCCAAGAGAGCAGAGAGTGAGCCATCTCCTCCGCTCATACATCAGCTGGGCTCACCCTACTGTGGAGACGGACTTGTCCAAAAGTAAGAAATATTACTCCCATGACAAGAAATTTTTATTTATTTATTTTTTGTCTTTCAGGAAAACATGTTTTCTGTTGGTGAAATCTTTAATACTGATGAGCAAAATGTATGGTAGGCTATATTCATATGTTCATTCTTCTCTCAAGACATTGACTAAGTGTTCCATTTGTTGTGTGTCATTCAGGTATCTAGGAGAGCAGTGTGATGACAAGAACTTTGCCAATGGAGATGGTTGTTCCAACCAGTGCAAAAAAGAGCCTTTGTTTAACTGTGTTGGTATGTTTCACAGTGTAAACCACTAGGTCTGGGACAATAAGCAGTATATATTTTTAGATTTAATTAATATATTACCTCAGTAATTATTTGTCTATTTCTCAGTTTTCACTTTTTAAGTGTCGTCACTCACTTTGAGTTTTCTCTCTTCTCACGAGACACAATAACTTCAAAAACCATCAATGCACCAGAAAGTATCAAAGTCCTATTGTGCTGTCCAATGGATGCTTAGTCAGCCTGTTTTTTTGTAGAATTGTAATGCTAATGTCGCAACTTAATTGCTGAACGTTAGTGATTGGGCCCTCTAAATGACATGATGTGAAATCTCTTCACAAAGACCACTCAGACCAGAGTGCCAGCTACTGTCATTCTACAAAGACTTCCGACTAATCCCATTGCACTGTGCTTAATGCAATTGAATTAATGGGAATTCTAATGAATTCTAAGGCATAGGTTTTTGTATGTCTTTTTACTACTTGCTTTGTTAGTGTTTTCATTCATCTATTTAGACTGGAACATGTGAATGGGACCAAGTGGTAGAAGTGGGCTGAAAATAGAGCACAGACAGAAAGGGACTAGCTAAAGAATACCTTTGAAGTTTCCCCTTGAATGTATATTCAGCTTCCTGAAGGGATGACCTGAGACACCTGTAGAAGTGTCTGCTCTCTGAAGTTACTCAGATGTCACAGCTTAATTAGCAACTGTCCTCAGAAGACCATTGAGTCGCTCACTTGTAAGATGATCAATGGATTTGTCTTTCACAGGTAGTGAAACTCAGCGAACACCCCATTCTTTCCCCAAGAAAATCGTATGTCAGCATTTTACATTCCTGTGCTTGTTAACCGTTGGGGCTGTTGTTTTTTTCTGATGTATCAGAACAGATGAAGCTAGCAAAAGGGAACTCACACCTCTGTAAGGTCACTGTGTGTGGAGAATGGACTAGTGTAGGCTTTCCCTAATGGCCCACATCTCTCTTCAACACATGACCCTTTGTCTATCCTGTTCTTCTGACAGAAGTGCTGAACCATGGTCTGACTGATGGCACCTTCTCTGGGGAACAGTTAGCAGAAGGTGTCTGCCACTTCAACAGGACCCAGGCCATTGTGTCCCCCCTTTTTTATCCATTTTCTTCCATATCCTGCTATTTCAGCAGCTTTCTCTGGAAAGGTCATATATCTTGATTAAATGTTAACTGCATTGAATAATTTAGAGATGATCCTTAACAGTTGGAGGTAGCTGCACTAGTATTACAAGATTCAGCAGACACCAAAAGGACTGTGCAAAAACAGTTTATGACATGACTTCATGTTTCCGCACTTTATCCACTGCTACTTTCCAAGTGGTAAAAAAATGTGGCATGAAGCTAATTCCTCAGCTTTATCGCATCTTGATGTTTTTGTATGACTCAGACTTGTGTTGAACCAGCACCAACGCAAAGCTGACAGGGAGCACAAGTATTTTTGGAGCCCAACCTCTGTCGCTTGCCACAGTACTTTCCAGGGCTGTTTTCCAATGTGTCACATGAGAGGCATTGGTAACACATTGCAAGTTTAACGAAAAAAGGGATTTTTAGCACGGGAAGGGTGGCAATGAGGCACTTTTTTGAATCCCAGTGTCCTGCACGCACCATGGCTTCCTCTGGCTGATTTACATCTGTTGCTGTGGGCCTGAAGATACTGCTTGTTTTTCCTGCCATCCTATTCACTTACATAGTGAACAGCTCTGCCAGGGAAAGGGGTGCTCACATTGATAAGTGGATATCCTGAAAACGTGTTTCCTGGCCACTGATGTAGTTCAGTGGCACTCTGTGGCTCTTGTTGAGAAGCAGGCAGGCGAATACTAGAGCAGGTGACAAAACTTCACTAAGGCTCCAAACACTTCCCTGCAGCCCTGAGAGATGACTGAGTATCAGTCACACATGTCTGCAAGCTTCCTAACACCACAAGGTTCAGGAAAACACTGGAACAGGGCATATCAGCATACCAGACTAGACCCCCACTTTATCCACTTTACCCCCCCTTGCTCTTCATGACATTCCACAATTCCACCAAGGGATTTTTTTTTGCAAACTGGATTTTTTTTATATATTTGCGAGAGCTCTGTCACCAGGTTTGTCCATTTCAGAAATCATTTATTATTTATTATAAGTTGTTCTACTATACTGTTAGCAAAATACAGTGATACAAATTATTAGAGGCCTTTTTTATTTTATTACATGTACATTTATGTATTCTATTCAGAGCAACTTACAGAACTGCAGTTTTGCCTACTTGAATAATATTGTCAAATCCAAAAATACCTTTCCGCTAAGACCTTTTCAAAAACGGGTGATGTCCATAAACATGCATTAATATGCCTTGCATTAATTATTAAATGATAAAAAACATAGTGTGCTATATGTTCACACGAGTCATGAGTAAAATAGTATGTTTTTCTTTGAATTCAAGTGGATTCTGCAGTTGTCTCTAGATTTTGCTCTGTGTTCCCATGTACCTGACTTGACTTACTACTGAGAAGTCTGTAACTCATTTAAAAAAAACTGACTTCTTTAGTAACTAAAGCAAAACATTAACAATTCAGATACAGGTTCTTGGAGTTTGAGAAAATATGACAACGAAATATTACATAGACAATATTGTGCAGCAGTCTTAGGCACCTAAGATAATTACATATATTTAAACTAATGCCTTCTTTGTAAGAGTGGTGCTTGTATAAAGTTATATATATTATCACAGCCAATACAAAAAAATAATACAAAACCAAATAAATATACATTCATTTTTTTCTCTCTATAAAGTAGTAGGGGTGAATGAGTTTGAAGGACAATGTTTTATTCAGATTCTCCTTGATTGCATAAATTTGTTAAATCAACAGCACACATTATTTAAAATCATTAGTTATTAACTGTTAAAACTAGGTATTGGATGATAACCTCAAATAACAAGGAGAGATTTGGAAAAAATTAAACAAAAAAATTCACACACAGAGTATCACACTCACTGGAATAATGGTATTTGGTTTTATTCTAATGTTGGGTGTAATTTGTTGTTTGATAGCCCTTTAAGTCTCATAATCTCTGGTGCCTAAAACTTTGCAAAGTACTGTGTATATATATATATATATAGTTTTCAAATGCTTTTACACACTTTCCTTTTATCTCTCTTGCTATTGATTACAGATGAGCCCAGCTTGTGTTACTTCTATGATGGGGACGGTGTGTGTGAGGATTTTGAGCGGGAGACCAGTGTGAGGGACTGTGGGCTCTACACACCCAGTGGTTTCCTGGACCAGTGGGCCACAGGGGTGGAGGTTTCCACTGAGCACAGGGTGCATTGCCCTGCAGAGGTGGCTGTTGGGTATCCTGCCGTGACAAAGGTGAGAATATAACGCTCACATGTAAGAACTCATGGAACATCACACATTTTAAAAATGTTTTTCAGACACATAAAAATTTCATAGTAAATTATCATAAATTCACATTCATTTTTTATGCAATATTGAAATGTATTCGTTGATATACACCTGAGGTCTTCAAGTGCAGGTCACTGAAGTCCAAACTCGATGCGTAAAAAAAAAAACACATATAGTGTCACATGATACTGTGATATTAAAATGTAGAATTTGGTTGGATTCTGTTTGAACTGTCACACATTCACACACAATGTCACACAATATGGGTATGAGGTTTACTCGCTGAAGTGACATTGAAATGTCTTAAAAAGTAATACATTTCATTTTAGGGATCCTGAGGGATCATCCTGAGTTGTGAAAGCTTTAATAATGGACTCTAAAAAAAGAATTTATTTTCTATGTATTATTTAATACTGGAAGGCCTTTGATAATCTGACTAATAGAATTATTGTGAATATATTTTGCTTAAAAACATAATTTTGCTGTACTGTTTCTTACTATTTTAACAGGAAATGTGCAGATAAATTGCTACAAATGTATGTATTTGTTAGCGGTGTCTGTATAGATGCCTGTTTCACCTGTGTTCCTTAAAAGACTGATTTGTTGTTTATGTAGTGCATTGGTTAAATGCAGTTTGCAGGAGCACACAGGCCACAAAGTGCTGATCTCAGAAACATGCGTAGATTTCATATATTTAGCATGTGTGCTGGGAAATGTCGAGCAACTGAATGCTGATTGAAATTGTAGTACTGTTTGGAGCAAAACAAGCCGACCAGAACTGGCACAAAATCACTTGTATCAGTTCGAATATAGGTGTGTAACTGTCCATCCTGACAGTTTCTTGAAAACAGTGAGACGAGTATTGACTTTTCTCTTCATTGTCTGTACATTCTGGCCTTAACACTGCCCCCTAGCGTACACATGCAAGTGGGTAGAGTAATCTAAAACCAGACTCAAGTGATAGTATAGTTACTTGTGTAAAATAATCATTCAAGTAAAAGTAAATAAAGTTTAATCGGTTAAGCAGAAGAACAAAAGCAGCAGCTCAAAACTACTGAGTACCGAGTATGTTTTAAAACTCCAGTAGAACCTCTTAATCCTTCTAAATATCTCTTACTACTTGATTAAATGTAACTACTTCCTTTTCATGTTTGTGTAAATGTTTATGTCTGAATATGCCTCTTGTGCAAATATCTGCACACAATGCCCATACATGTTCACATATTTGTGCACACATACATTTATTCTGCTTTATAATAATGCATTAATTCTGTAACATTATTCCTGTTCATGACAATAGATCTAACTAAGTTTATGTGTAGACTCTGACAACAATTAGTTGTTGAATAAATACTGTTAAAATCCCACACACATTTAAATTAACTGTAGAACACAGGCTTTTTCAAAACCGGTGCCTTAAAGTTGTGGTTTGTTTTTTTCTCTAGAGATTTCAGTATGAAATATTTTTAATTGTACACACTTTTTGGCCAAGTTTTAACTCTCCTCCCTTTTATGCTGTTTGTAGAGCAAATAGCCCATGCACACAAAATTGTCTCCTCTCCCAAATTAATCATGTCAGAAAACCATTCCAATCCTGCTGTGCAAAACCTTAGGATTTATAGCATGGAGTCAAAGAGACATTTTTCACAGAAGATATTTGAACCTCATTGTTACTAAGGAATTCATTTTCTCGATTTTTAGTTGTTGTGTAAGGTGTTGTATAAACTGTCTCAAGAGTGTATTCCCTTCTGTGTATTACTTTAGTGATATTTTGAATATTAAAATGCAATAATATTAAAAATACTAAGTAAATGATATTGTCCTATAACAGAATATAGCACAAAAATATGGTTATTAGATATAAAAAATATATATTTAACACATTTCTATAATGTTTTCTACTCATTCTGGAGGTCTCCAGGCTACTTTTCTTAAGATGCAGTCAAGCTTTTCAGAACTACAACATGCTTGCTTCTCTTCAAGTTCTGAAACACTTTCGAAATGTCTTGATCTGCCATTCATAGATTCGTAAACAAAGGATTATATCCTGGAAGCAACAATCAGTGGCAGCAAAGTGCCAGTTTGCCTGGGTTTGCATTGATTGTGGACAGTGGTATCAAAACCTCAAGTATTTTGGCTCACAGTGAAGCAGAATACTTGTACTTGAAAAATGAGGCATCAAAAAGGCGTAGGCTTTGAGAATCAATGGGAATATTCCAGAAAATGAATGGAAACAGAAATGGCTTGACAAATGCCTGCTTGTGGTTTCAAGTGGAGCAGGCATTAGCCTGTGATTGATGCTGGAGTTCTATCAGGATGAGTAATCATATATAGGGTGTTATTGTGTGCAGCAGCAGCATCTAGAGTTGCAGTGCTGAGTGTAAGGCAGAGGAATTCATGAATCAATGTGAGGACTAAGAAGGTGGGGGGGTACACAGAGGCTAGTACTGTATGTTATGCTAAAGAAGAGGCACTCCTCACAGGATAGAGGTATTGCTCCCAGTAGACGTGCACAACTTTCTCCCATTCCTGTCATTGCTAAATATTTCACTGTTGCGTTTTGCTGCTCTGGAAAAATTTAGATGGAAAAAATATCTTATAGAGTTCTGTTGGTCCAATTAAGAGTTCAAAACAAACAAAAGTCATGGAAGAGTTTTATTTCAAGCTACATTTCAGAATATCATATGTTAGTATCACAAATTTGTGTTTGCTTAGTTTATTAGATTGTGATAGAGTGTCGTGTCTGCTTTAAGTAATTGGCCTGATTGTGCAGAATGCTTATGAACAGTAGAGCTGGAACTGCGAGAAAAATGGGTGGGGGAAAACAGGGGCAATGTATAGGCCAGACATTCACTTACCAGCGTGACTCTATTGCTGACAGGGCATAAAATTCCCGCTATAAACTACTCCAAAAATTCTGGGGACATCCATTGTGCAGAGACAGCAGACAGGCCAGCCATTCCCACTGCTGTGGTGGAGTGCTTCTGAGCTCCTGTTACACATGCACGCACACACACACACACACACACACACACACACATACACACAGTATGCATAATTAGTGCCATTGACGGTCTTGGGCAGCAGGCGGCTCTCCAGTGTCACCTAGCGTCGCAGTGCTGTCACCCCACACTTGGGTTCAGGGGGTTCAAAACAAGAGTGGTCTGAAAGCTTATGTACAATAATCGGCGTGCTGCTTGCAATTGTCATTGGAATTGAATAAGTCAGAGTGACTGGATCGTTTTAGGGCTGCAGCTTCATGTTTATTGAGTCCAACTTGTATGGTCTGGGCAATTTGGACGTTTGAGTGTTTATTCAAAACCTTTGGCTTTAAAACACACCACAAGTATTTAGGAGGTCTTAGTTGCATTACAGCTTTAACATTGCTTAATGGTACCCAATCTAGTACCTCAAACAGATACTCAGACATCTGAAACATTCCTTTTTGAGATCTAGATTTTGATTTCCTAGATTAGCATTCTCAATCAGAGATGTTGGATATATAAAGCCCCTGGGGTCCGTCTGCCCGTCCCCTCCATTTTGCTGCCTTTCTTTATGATCTGGAGCAGCAGTCTGACCTTGCCAGGGTTCTGCTTAATTGTGAGCCTCCAGATGTTCTAAATTACATTCTGATACAGAAATGCAGACTGGCTGACCTCCATCATTACTGACATCCACTGTGCACTCCTTCAGGTACTGTGTTTATAATTCACTTTAACATGTCCTCTAATGTAGAAAATTGGAAGGCTTTATTCTTCTTCTGTTACTTGTTGAGGTTGTTTAATTAAAGCCAGAAGTTTTCACAGAAATGGCTATAGGCTGCTGATCAAGCTCCATTCCTTTACCTCATCCTAGCAAATGCCTTTCTTCTGTTTATTTATTCAACAATATTGGTTGATTTGTTGTGGGCGTGTTTGTGGGTAGAAATCTATTGTGAGTGAGAACTTCATTCAAAACTCCTAACATCTTCACGGAAAGATGCTGAAAATATGAGGCTGATTGTGAATAACCCTTAAAGATTTTTAAGTTAAAATGTGTAACTCTGAATGAGAGCTGACTGCAACGAGAATTGTATGATGTTATGATGGACACCTAAATGTTTTTGTAAATTGGACTTTATGCAGAATGTTCTGATGCAGTGTATGTGTTTGTGTGTGTGATCTCAGAGTTGTCAGTCAAAGGTGTTTGATCTATCTGATGGAGTATCGCAGTATGCCTGGTTTCCATGTGAGGAAGCACAGCTGCACAGTAGGATCCACAAGTATTGGCTAAAGGTAAGAAATTACAATGAGTTATGTTGAGGACACACACACACACACGCGCATACACGCCTTACTGGTATTAGACACTTTACCAATCAATAACCAGAAGAGCTAAAATGCATGTATGCACACATTGGTCATGAAATGTATCTTTCGTGTAGAATCTGATCTTTCTTTGAGCTTCCATATTGTGTATCACTGCATAAAATATTCACGTGTTCTGTTATTATTATTCTATGCACTGTGATTTAGTTGTATATAAGCACTTGCTTTTAATTTGTCAGAAGAAAAATATCTCTAAATGTATTATTCATATTTATACCAAATCAATAGGTGTTTAATTTTTTTCAGCCTTAATGTGTTAAACAGTCTGGTCCCTGTCCCAGTTCATCTTCACTGTTTAATTGATACATATACAACTTTGCTTCCACATCACAGTCTTCAGCTGAAATTCCTGACCTGGATTTGACTTGGCTGGGCTGTTTTAGAAAAAAAAAAGACAAATGCATTTACAGGTTGTAATTTAGTTATTATTTCAATTTTTTGTAACTATTTGCTGTCTAATCTCATTTTTTAAGGCATACTATGCCCACCCCATGGTTGCTGCTGCAGTCATCATCCACCTAGCTGCAGACGGGACTGCCTACAGTGACCAGACCCAAGCCAACGTCACTGTTCATCTAGTGGACACCAAGGAACAAATCCACAACCTTGGTCTGTCTGGCTTCAAACATGCTCTTACTACAGACATGCTTGGAAAGAAGAACAGATTTGTAATGCAATAACGGCAAAAAAATGTATTCACTGTCAGTGTGTTCACATGTGTTGAAAGCCTATGCAACACAAGTCAAGGTTAAAGTCATTAATTGGTAACTGTGCTTTTTAAATATCTTGCTCAAGTAAAAAGTTGTCTTCATTTTATTTAACATTTTTAATGCTGAGACTTAAGAACCACTGATTTGATGCACCACCATTTTCTACCATACATTAGACAATACTTCAAATGCTTTGAGATAGATATTTACACTGTACTTCTTAAACCTTTTAGGCGAATGGCGGCTGAGTTGCAGGAACAATCCTTTGGTGATTCCTGTGAGTCATGATCTTAGCATGGCCTTCTACAGGACAAAGGCCATTGTGGTCAGCTTCCGATCAGCCTTGGTGGCCATCTCAGGTGTAGGTCTGCGTTCGTTCCAGTACTTTGACCCAATCACGATCAGCGGCTGCCAGAGCAATGAAATCTACAACCCCATGGGCCAAAGGTGAGATTTTGACTTCAACAGAAAAAATTTTAGCTTGAAGCAAAGGCATTTGGTGTCATGAAAAATGTTATGCCTAAGGAACCACTAAGGTTGCAATATTAGCTACACATACTGTAAATGATGAACAGTTTAGGATTTTAAATCATTTTCCGTATGAAATCATTTTTACTGTGTTTATCTGAACCATTCCAATTTTGTGAAAAAGCTTTGTTGCAACATTAAATAAACAGCGATGTTTAAACCTAAACAACACATTTTAAGTTGTTTATTTCTGAAGCTCAATTTTCACTAATGTTTATTTGAAGTTGCCTTCTAGTTTTCTTCATTTTGTTGTCAACTGCTTTATGAAATACCTGCATATTCTCAATCTGTTAGGCCTATATGTTTATATAAATAGTGTAGAAATACACAGTTCCTAATGAAAGCAAAACATTATTTAAACTACAAATGAAAAGTTTTAAACGGTATAGGTTTCAAGTTATTTGAAGGAAGCTATCAAATATTAAGAACTGGATACCCATCTTAACAGTCATTAATAATCAGCTAAAACACAGAGAGGTAGGGCAACATTGACTTGTTTAAGTAATGAACCAACACCAATCTGTGCTGATAAACTTGCCAAATACTTACCTTATATTGTCTTCTCCATCAGTCAGCATTAAGCCTGTGAGCTGCCTCACATATTTGTTAATACGTTTAACCATTTGACCACCAAGTTTAATGAATTAACCACTAACAGAATGCCTTTTTAAACATTAATAATAATATGATGCACTTTAACATCAGGTCACTTTTGCCCTTTCTTTCTATGTGTTACAAATGATTTGTAAGGTGTTCAGACACTAATTGATAACCATAACATAAACATGTTTGAAACTATTTATAAAGATAGTCTTATATTAAAGTGGACAAAGAATTATCTTTTTTTTCTGTAAGTGTCATCAATAATGAACTGAGATGTTGATTATTTCATAATGATTTAGAAAACTTTATAGAACTTGGGGTTACAATAAATAAATTATTACAATAACAATTTCATCCTGAATACTGTTCAAAATTGGGAATCGAAACTTGACACAGAACATGTATCAATGAACAGCCGTGAATAAATAATAATATTACTTAATTAACTAATTTAAGAACTTGACCTATGGACTACTTCAGTATTTCACCCCACGCAAGGGGTAGAATAGTCACAGTGTCACTAGCCTGTAGTTTACACTGGTTTTAGCTACTCATGTAGAATGATTAGTCTGTTTGGTTGGACCTAATTGCATTTATTAATTGATGTT